>NC_073408.1:915000-1050000 GCF_028641065.1 Leucoraja erinaceus | reverse complement strand
TTGTCCGAGCCGAGTTTAATAGCCTGATGGCTGTGGGGAAGTAGCTATTCCTGAACCTGGACGTTGCAGTCTTCAGGCTCCTGTACCTTCTACCTGAAGGTAGCGGGGAGATGAGTGTGTGGCCTGGATGGTGTGTGGGTCCTTGATGATGCTGCCAGCCTTTTTGAGGCAGCGACTGTGATACCAGTCTGAAGAAGGGTCTCGACCCAAAACATCACCCATTCCTTTTCTCCAGATTTGCAGCCAATCTTGCCGAGTTACTCCAGCTTCTTGTGTCTATCTAAAACAGCTTGCCTTCCTCAAGGTATTGCATGGAGCTAAACACTGCAGCGATGTTAACACGAATAGTCCTTGGACATGAGCTGCCAATTCAGTCAGCTCTCTCAATCACCGAGTGTGGGTGGATCGGGATGTATCTGCCCTGGGTAAAAGCTGGCCATTCAGCATCTATCCTGCTTTTAAAACCTGGCTCTATCCCCCACTTCTGTGTTGGAGAGAGAGTAAAATCAGATTTCAGATTCAGATTCAGATTCAATTTTAAGGTCATTGTCAGTGTACAGTACAGAGACAACGAAATGCATTTAGATGTTAACAAGAGCGACCTAGGACACGAGCTGCCAAAAAAGTCAGCTCTCTCAATCACCGAGTGGGGGGGGGGATGTATCTGTCACCGAGGTACGTGTAAAAGCTGGCAGCGGCCAGCATCTTCTCGACCTGCTGGTTCGGCACCTGGTTCCTGTAGCCCTCCCGGATGGTTGGAGAGTAAACAGTCCAAAATCAGGGTTGTAGCAGTTCTTGGCGATGCTTTTCCCTCCGCAGACAGCGCTTATGCATTTACTTGACTCAATGGATGGGAGCGTGGATGGTGATTCAGAGGAACAGCTTTCAGCCTGCAACATTGACAGCGGAGCCAAGCAATTGCACGACCATACTGTGATGCAGTTGGTACGGATGCTCTCAATGGTGCAGCGGTAGAAGTTCACCAGGATCTGAGGTTGTAGCAGTTCTGTAGCAAATCAGAGGTTGTAGCAGTTCTGTAACCTTTTCCTTCCACCACATGTATATGCATTTACTTGAGTCAATGATTTCATGGCAATTCAGAGGAACAGCTTCAGCCAAAACATTGACAGCAAGCCAAAGAATTCACGACAGCTGTCCAGAAGCTTGGTGGAGCGGTAGTCTTCAACGAAGAGAGCAGGAATGTTTATGGAGAGGATCCTGAAATCTGACAACACGGCTGCCTCCAATGGAGAACAAGGAATTTAGGTCAATCAAGAGGGAAGAACTAAAGGGACATGGATAGGAAGGAACTGCGGATGCTGGTTTAAACTGAAGATAGTCACAAAAAGCTGTAGTAACTCAGTGGGAAAGGCAGCATCTTTGGAATGAAGGAACGGGTGATGTTTCGGGTCGAGATGCTTCTTCAGACTGGATCGCCATTCCTTCTCTCCAGAGATGCTGCCTATCCCGCTGAGTTACTCCAGCATTTTGTGTCTATGAAGGGACATGGATATCTTGAGGGATTATACAGGCACAGGAAAAACCAGTGATGTGATGGATGGAGGCTTGGGAGATTTAAAATCAAGTGTAATCATTTTAATATTTTTGATACAGGAAACTAATTTAAGAGGGAAATGATCATCGATAAAACAGGGTTTAGATTAGGATTAAGGATCAACAAAGATGGATGGGTGAGGAGGGGGACGTGCGTTCACTGGTCGATCCCCACGTTGAAGGGAGGCAACGGCTGTAGGCCCTGCAGCAGCCTGGCGTGGCCTGGTTCGGGCACCGCTCATAACAACTAGAGCGCGGACTGGACTTTGCATGCGGGATCAGTAAACATTTTCTGTACAATTTGCTGATTGGGATGTGGTCAGGTACGGCAACACTCTACTGGACTGGTTGTAAGAAAATAATTGCACTGTGTGTTCACACTTTGTACATGTGACAATAAACCACTATTGAACTAGTGATCATTTCTGCCCAATCAAATGGCGATACATCCCTGAAACGGGTGTAGATTCCTAGACTATACTCAAGGTTAAGGAGTGATTTAATTGACCTCTTTAACATTCATGAAAGATTAAATAATTTGTCAATGGAGTGACATCACACATCAATATCAGTCTGAAGAAGGGTCTTGACCTGAAACATCGCCTATTTCCTTCGCTCCATAGATGCTGCCTCACCTGCTGAGTTTCTCCAGCATTTTTGTCTACCTTAAATAATTTGACAGAATTGATTGGTGGGGAATTTAGGACAAAGGAGGTTTGCCTTAAAGTGATTGAGGAATGATGAAGTCTATCTCGAGGCTTGGTGGTCAATATCTACAACTGGCACTCAACTGGAAATGGAACCGTTGGGAATGAATGTAGTTTTGTTGCTAGATTTCCAAAGGATTAAGGCTTCACGGATTATGATATTGACTAGCCATGAACCACCCGAATACAGGTGGTCCTGGATAATGGCCGGAATGGGCAGAAATCCCAGTGAAGTCCGGCCATTGTACCGTATAGCACAGGAACAGTCTCTTTGGCCCACAATGTCTGTTCCAAATCACATCCTTTAGGTACCTCCATTCCCTGCTATCTAAATGCCTGTTAAAGCTACTATCATAACCCACCTCCACTACCATTCCCAGTAGCACGTTCCAGGCACACACTACCCTCTGTGTGAAAAAACTTGCCCTGCACATCTCCTTTAACTTTGCCCCCTCACCTTAATGTTTTGTCCTCTAATATTTGCAAACTTTTTAATAAAGGTACAATATTAGCAGATACTTTCATTCTGAGAGAAATGTTCTGATTGTCCACCCTATCTATGCCTCTCATCATTTTATATACTTCTATCAGGTCACCCCCTCAACTTTCAGCATTCCACAGAAAGCAATCCAAGTCTGTCCAATCTCTCCCGTAATCCAGTGAACCTGCTCTGTACCATTTATAAAGCCTCCACTTGCAGAACAACACACGATGCTCCAAATGTACCAAACCAAAGGCCTATATAGCTACATGTGAAACTTCCAGAGTCAGGGGATATGGGGAGAAGGCAGGAATGAGGTACTGATTGAGGATGATCAGCCATGATCACATTGAATGGCGGTGCTGGCTCGGAGGGCCGAATGGCCAACTCCTGCACCTATTGTCTATTGTCTATTCCCTGGAACAAAGAAGTGCTCCATTCTTACTAGGATAGATGTTTATTACATTTACCTTCTTCTCACAAGTCAAGACAAAAGCCATTAAATATGAATGAAAATATATCTCATTTTATTTTCTAAAGAAAACAAAATTGAATACTATATTATAATATTTACAATAAATCAGATCTATTTCTACATTCAAGTTTAATACCGTACATATATTATGCTTTCAAGTTATTGATGTTCAAAGTGCCTTGGCCAACATTGGATGTCAATCCCTATTTTCAACACTGAAGGAGTTTAACATCTCAACTTCTAACGCTTAAATTAAAACTTCATATCCTGTTCTTACAAGAAAATGCAATGCTTGTTTCTGTACTTTATTGATTAAAGTGAATAGAAAAATATATCACATCAACCATATATAAATAAAGTCATATTTCATCAATTCTTCACATTTGTGGGCAATTTATCACCTATGAAGACAGGAATGCTGGATTGTGGCTTTCTTGGAACTTCAACTCAAAGTCAGGCAATTCATGGGAGAAATTAGGAATATTGTTTATGCGAAGTGAATAAAGGTGTGGAGGTACTTCTCGCAAAAGGAAATGGATGCTAACTCAATTAAAGTGAACTCTGAGATGAGTGGGCTTGGGTTAAGTAAGTGCTTTTCTGATAAGGGCTTTTCACAACTCAGTATTCCCTCCATCCCACTCTGTGCTCCAGTAGCTCTGGGTTCCTGTGCAGTTGTTCCCCCCTCAGCAGCTGCACCTTCTGCTGCCTGGTCTCCATTCTTTAGAGTCCTCTCCTTAACCTCTCTCTCTCTTTCAGAAAAACTCAGCCTTTCACCCAATAGTTGAGCCCTGAGATCTCCTTATGTGCCTTGCTATTACATTTTGTTTGATAATTCCCCAATAAAGTGTCATGGTGCGTTTTTGCTTCATCAAAGTGCTGTGTAAATGCAAGTTGTTGTTACCGTTATAGGCAGCCCCCATTTGAGGTCAATGAGGTAAAACAAAGCTGGAATTGGACTTGGAGGAAGGTGGTGAAAATTACAATAATGATAGTGCACACAGCCAGGGACCAACAGCAGGGCACAGGTTTATAGAGTGAGTCTTTGCTTCATACAGCATGGAAAGAGCACTGAGCCCATACCATGCCATGCATCAAGCGTCCATTTCATCACGTTATTAACCTCACATTGCCAATGTACTCTCCTCAGGTGCAGAGACTCACGCACACAACAGGAGCAGTCTACATTCGCCACCAACCTGCATATCTTTGGAATGTGGGGGGAAAGCAGGAGCATCCATAAACATTTTTGAAAGTTTAAGAATAAGGAGTAAGCCATTGAGAACGGAGATGAGGAAATACGTTTTCTCACAGAGAGTTGTGAGTCTGTGGAATTCTCTGCCTCAGAGGGCGGTGGAGGCCGGTCCTCTGGATATTTTCAAGAGAGAGCTTGATAAGGCTCTTAAAGATAGCAGAGTCTGGGAATATGGGGAGAAGGCAGGGGATTGGTGATGATCACATTGAATGGTAGTGCTGGCTCGAAGCACCTGTTGTCTATTGCCTATAAAACACATATGGCTACTGGCTGTTGCAGGCCATAGAATGGAGGAAAGGCACATTCTTAAAGCTTATCAATAACTTTAAAATGTTCCATGATCCACGGATTTGGCACTATTTTTAATGATCATGTGTTGCTTTTTTTTTAAAGAGAATTGTAATCAAGGTCTTTGAGAAGATGTGATCACATGATGGTGTCAGGGGAGGTAGTGTAGTTGCAAGCTGAGTGATGGATGATATTGTTCAATATATAAGAAGGTTGAATTGTCATGTGATTGCCCTATCTCATTCCTTCTGGGCTGATGCTCAATTGATATCAAAACAAGTAAGTAGGCTCGTTAGCATTGCAGGAGCCCCAATCTACACACTGACACTGAACAGAAGCAAGTGATATATATCCTGGCCAAACTCTGATGAGTTCTGGGCCAAAGCACCTACAGCCCCCAGAGCCAGTCTATTCACAACCTTTGTTCATAGTCTATGATCAACTGTTATTTGCTGCAATTTGTCCCGCATTTGCCTGAATCTATGCAAAAGAAGGCAGAATTTGAAATGCAAATTTTAAGGCATGTAAACTGAGTTTTGCATTGGTGTGCAAACAATATGTTGGCCCAGGGGTGTGTCTACAAGTATAAACACCATTGGCCAATCCTCCCAACACGCACACTCCCAGCCGAGATTTACTGCCACTTGCACTCCTTGTATCTGTGGGAATTAAACAGTCTCTTCACGTCAATGGGCCACTAATAAGCATTTTTGAACCTAAATGAACATGATTCTTTTCTAAATTTCCAAAGAAACTGACTAATTCAGGCTCTGTATCTTAAAACTAATTTTCAGTCATAATAAATTATGTTGTGCTGGATCTCCAATTGAAAATCTCTGGCAAGACCTTTGAAAGGAGGAAGTGTTTACATTCAGAGCCGGTTACACCCAATAACCTTTGGATTCTGTAGGAATTTTCACAATAAAGTAAGATGAAGTAGTGAAAGGCGGACAAAGTATTCTGATCGACAAGGTGTGGCATCAACAGTTGATGTGCGGATAAATGTTCTCTGTGTTGAGTGAGTAAACCTGCACTCCACACCAATACAAACTCTCTTCCTTGTAGCTACTTCCAGTGCCGGACAAGTGATAGGCAAAGTCTCTTGCCCTGATCAACTTCCTTTATACAAGTGCCACTGTCTGGGATGAACAAACACGGCTAGTAGTTGACTATGTATTCACTGTCGGTCAATGTCATTACTTGTTACTCTGTGAAAATAAAGGGCAAAACATTAGATATGGGAAGATGCAATTTAACTCTGCACTAGTTAAGATTCAGTAAAACTTCATAAAATGGCCCTATTACTGATTGACAATGAATGCTTTACACAATATGATAATTCCGTCACTTCAGACTGAATAGAGAATTCATCCTGTTCAGACACACACCCTACACTTACTCCCTTGGAAATACCAACACATTTAGCCACATGTCTTAATACAAATAACTTGCCTGGATAAATGTTCAAGAAGGAACTGCAGATGCTGGAAAATTGAAGGTGGACAAAAATGCTGGAGAAACTCAGCGGGTACGGCAGCATCTATGGAGCGAAGGAAATAGGCAACGTTTCGGGCCGAAACCCTTCTTCAGACTGATAGTGAAGATAAACTATCAGTCTATCTGAACACTGAAGATAGACTATCAGTCTGAAATAGGGCTTGGCCCGAAACGTTGCCTATTTCCTTCTCTCAAGAGATGCTGCCTGTCCCACTGAGTTACTCCAGCATTTTGTGTCTGCCTTTGATTTAGACCAGCATCTGCAGTTCTTTCCAATACAAGATTTCATCAACATCATTTTCAAGCCTAGGATTTCTACAAGAGCTATGGGTGCCATCTGAAAATTCCTCTCCAAATCACATACCAGCCTAATTGGCAAATACATTGCTGAATAATGGGGTATAATCATTAATAATAAGCCTCAGCATAGCAGCAGTACCACCACAGAGCCATCCGTCTTGTACCTTGCTACCATATCCTAACCCATGCCCCACTCACTCTGAGCTACCTGTTTGCTAGCTCCGAGTGTATCTACAGCTCGATTTTAACAGCTGACATGCATACAAACATCCCCAAGGCTTTGTCATTGTATCTCTGCGACCTCCTCCAACCTCCTGTAATCCACCTGTAGTTCCCTACTTTTCCAATTCTTGCCTTCACACATCCTGAATTTCCTTCACCCAACCATGGTCTGTCGACACTCTTGTGAAAACCCAGGGATATTTTAGTAGATTAAAGGAAGATAATTCTTATCACACACTATTTTCCTTCATGAGTATAGGACTGGGTGCCATAGTTACCTCCATTTGTGAGTAGGTCCATTGTATGTATTTCAGCATGTTTGTGTAAACACCTGGCCTGTATACGCGAGCACAACCAATCCCCCAGCTTGTAACTCCAGCCAGGTAATAGATGCCGTCTGCTTTACATACCAGGGGCCCACCACTGTCACCCTAGGTTTGAAAGAGAACATTTCCACAGTTAGTCTTAAGGTGATTGAAACATAGACCATGAGCACTATCGAAGGGCTTGTCGTTTGTATCTAACGTATTGAAGTGCTGGAAAGTTTAACCTTGTATTCGAAAGGTGAAGTATGATTACTTAGAACAGAACATGGAGGATTGGTAGGGGTTTTTTGCACAGCCATTTTTATATCTGATTAGACACTCCAGCACTCCTCCAGATGACCAAAGATTACAGCGTCAATTTATGTCAGTGACTCCTGACTGTCCTCCGTGACTCTGTCAAGTGGCACTCCGCCATTCTTACGCTAGAACATCAGGTTTTATGTTCCAGTTTCGAGAGTTGAACACAAACGCTACCTTGTCCACTGGAGAGTGGTGAGGGGCCTACGCCATCAGTGGTGGTGGATTTTCCTGAGACATTGAAACAATGTCTTTCAAAGTTACAGTAATAAAAGCTTCCTATTTAAGGAATGTCGATCTCTGTGAATGAGATGAGTAACGAACATCCAGTGATGCCCACCCCCATTGCCATCAGCAAGCGGGCAATGATCAGACCCAGTTCATTTGGGACATCACGGTGGACCTCTAGTGCTGACAGACAGTGTGGATTTGCTAAGTTTCTAACTCGCACCTGACAGGAGTCAACTCCCCCCATGAGCTTGCCAGCACACATCATGTTATCTGTTATACGCCCATCGTAGATTTTTCTTGTGTTACACGTTGTTCTGCTGATGATGTTAACTTGAGCTTCCAGGAGGGAGTGAGAAGCAGAGTCTGAAATGAATGACACAGGGAATTACACTCAGGATTTCGGACAGGCTGACTACACAGCCTTGAACGAAACAGGCAAATTAATTAAAGTTGCTACATCAAACGTCATTAGAGTAACGAATGAGTATTATTATTGAAAATAAATGGCATATTACACACCTGGTAGTTCAACCACACCTTTAACATATCAGAACAAACCAGGAACTTTTGCAAAACATAATTATTTAAAACTACACACCTTGCCAATAAAAGTAATATTAAGACATAGGCAACGTTGATGATTATAAATCTGTCGAAGATTTTCAAAGGGGAAAGCGAGAGAGTTTTAAGGAGGGAATCGCAGAGTTGAGAACAACATTGAGAGCTAAAAGCAAGACCTTCAATAGCCGGCAGATCAAAATCAGGGATGTGCGAGATGTCAGGTCTGAAGACACTCCACAATCTCCAACCCTTCGAGTTTAAGGGAAAATCCAACCCCATACTTTTTATTTAATTATGGAGAGGTTTTGTACGTACATTTCGGAGTTTCCACTGATTCATTAAAACTGATGCCATTGACATGCCCTGACAAGAATTATTGGTCAGAAATCAACATGATTTTTTTTGCAATGATAACTTCAGCTTTTAGCATTTCCCAATGCAGAAACAACAACCTTGATCCACATAAAAAAAGGCAAGGTCTTGTGAAGGAATGTTATTTTTAGGTTGCCACACTTTCTTTAAGAAGTTGCCACACTCTTCAAATCCCTTTACAAAATGAACAATGTTTATTTTGTCTAACTACGGTGGCAAATTACAGACAGGACATAAGGGGATGGAAACACAAGATGCCCACTGCATTGCCCCACTGCATTGCCCCACTGCATTGCCCCACTGCATTGCCCCACTGCATTGCCCCACTGCATTGCCCCACTGCATTGCCCCACTGCATTGCCCCACTGCATTGCCCCACTGCATTGCCCCACTGCATTGCCCCACTGCATTGCCCCACTGCATTGCCCCACTGCATTGCCCCACTGCATTGCCCCACTGCATTGCCCCATTGCATTGCCCCATTGCATTGCCCCACTGCATTACTTACTTGCATTTTCGTCCACAAGACCAAATCCTGTGATCCAGCAACTTGATCCATCGAGGAACTGCTGGTTGGCGGTTGGCAAACAGGCAGGCATGATTTTAGCTGAAAAATAAATGATGCATAACGCTACAGTAAAGATAACGTGATTTCACAAGCATGTACGTTACAGCAGATCCTTGCGGAATTTCTTGTCCTCCACAATAGGCGCCACCAGTCCCTAGGTGTTTGGGATGGTTCAGTGCACAAGTATCTAGTCGTGGTCTGATGTCGCACCACTGTGGCATTTGTGCAAGATGTCACATTTGAGGAAACACCAGCATCTCCAACGCTTCGAGATTAAGGGAAAATCCCACCCCATGTCTTTCGTTCCTCAATCCTCTGAAAGCTGACACAAGGTTCTGTCCATAGCCCTGCAGGGGTCATGGTGTAGAGGGATTGGGATCAACCTCCACAAGGTTAGAACTTAGACGGGTCCCATTCACCAGCCCCTACAACCTCTCCCGTGAGAATGGGAAATGAAGAATAATTGCTCTAATAACCAAATTGATTTTGGACATTGACTGGGTATCTCAGAAATGAATTCCAATTGGACTGTTAGGGTGACGGTCATTATACAAAGGTGTGATGTTACAGTTTGTTACTTTAGCGGATTTGTGAGAATGCAACAAATGTGCCGTTGGCCGTGGCCAAGTGGCATCACCAGGACATTACCTGTAAACACCAATGGATTGCGAAGCTTCAACAAAGCAATGTCATTATCATTGGTGTGTTCATTGTAGTCCCTGTGCACAATAATTTTTGAGATGAAACTCAGTGTGGCTTTTGCGAGTTGCCTTTGTGAAATGAAACCACTGTAGACTTTCCAATTGGACGTTTCATGTGCTTCTTCTCTGCAAAGAAAGAAAGGCCAGTCTCAGTTTCCAAAGCTTTGATTGATTCTCTCACTGGCTGATACACACCTTTCCTCCCCCAAACTAGTCGACCACAATGCCAAGCAACATGAACACACATGAAATGTCAGGGTCCTCATTCAGCCTAATAGTAACCCTGACAATATCACTGAAGGCCCAACCTGATATTTGATCCCAAGGACTGACAAGATATCAGTAAGCATATTCCCACCAGGAGTCAAAGGCCATAAGGCAAAGACTTTACATGTTTTGTACAGTTTCCTTGTGGGACTTGGAGGTTTTAGTGTTAGAGATACAGCGTGGAAACATGCCCTTTGGCCCACTGAGTCTGCGCTGACCAACAACCTCCCATGCACTAGTTATATCCGACGCACGAGGGACAATTTACAGAAGCCAATTAATCTACATAAACATGCATGCCATTGGAATGTGGGAGAAAACTGGAACACCCGGAGAAAACCCATGCAGTCACAGAGAGAAAGTACAAACTCTGTACAGACAGGCCCCATAGTCAGGATCAAACCCGTGTCTATGGCGCTGTGAGGCAGCAACTCTACCCTAGCACTGTGCCGCCTTTTACATCGATCTTCAACTCCCCCACCCTAGATCCTGTCCCCCTACTGCTCATTTTGCACTATAACTGAAAACTCATTTATACTCACTCAAAGATGCAGTGAGTTGCAGTGATCACCCAGCCACGTGAAATGATGGTCCCACCACACACTGGCCGTGACTTGTAGTGGAGGCTAACTTGCCATGGCCAATTCCCCTCTTGGCTTGCTGTTCCACCCACGATTCTGGATGACAACTTGTACCTTTTGCCACAATCTATATGCAAAGAAATAATATTCAAACAATTTAGTTTCTATTCTTTATTGATTCCATTGTCAGTGTACAGTACAGAGACAACGAAATGCATTATTGTTCCTATGGATATTGATTGCATGCAGATAAGTTCCAAATTCATGATATGCCCCAGTCCATCATGGGCATGGCCCTTCCCTCCATTAAAATCATCTACATGACATGCTACTTCAAGTAGGTGGCATCTATTAGCAGGGATGCCCACATCTCCAGGCCATGCCTTCTCACTGCCACCATTAGGCAGGAGGTACAGAGACTGAAGTCTCACATCAACAGGTTGAGAAACAGCTGCAGGACGCCAACATTAGCTCAGCAACTGAACACAATGGACCACCTCTGGAACTATCATGGACATGTTTCCTAATTGTATCTTGCACTCAGGCAACACCCAAAACATACGTTACACATAAACTCTACAAGACAGTGAAAAGCAAAAGACTAGCTTTTTTAGCAGTTTTTTTGTCGTGTAGAATGTATGGGTAGTTTCTGTTTTAGTCTACAGTCTGTGAACCTGTCTTGCTGCTGAAGACAACAACCTGGCTGCTCAACACCCGGCTTGAGATCATAACTATTCCTTTGGTTTATGTTTCATTTGCAAGAAGAAGCTGCTGAAAGCAACATTGTCATCATACCTGGACCTCACTGCACTCGGCTAGACTTGAAATATCATTGATATGTTTACCTCTATCATAGAAACATAGAAAATAGGTGCAGGAGTAGGCCATTCAGCCCTTCAAGCCTGCGCCGCCATTCAATATGATCATGGCTGATCATCCAACTCAGAATCCTGTACCTGCCTTCCTTACCCCCTGATCCCTTTAGCCACAAGGGCCACATCTAACTCCCTCTTAAATATAGCCAATGAACTGGCCTCAACTACATTCTGTGGCAGAGAATTCCAGAGATTTCACCACTCTCTGCGTAAAAAATGTTTTTCTCATCTCAGTCCTAAAAGATTTCCCCCTTTATCCTTAATGTGTCAACAAAATGGTTGATCTTTAGTGGCAATGATATAAACCTGCATTATCAATGGATTATAATAGATAATAGCATCTTGAACAGGGTAGAGGAGGAGCATATACTGTATCAGACAATGTAAAGGGGATTTCATTACATTTCTAACCTGCGCTCAACCTACCTAGTAAGTAGATAACAGTAGCACCGTTTTTAGATTGAATGAATCCCATTGCCCAGGATTGAAGGTTTTTAGAAATAACATTATTTAGTTTAAGCATAATCATGCTTACCAACACATTGGAGACTGACGACATCTTTCGTCGGGCACTTGGAGCTGAAAAAAAATGGCAAGTCATTAATGATCAATGAAATGCAAAATTGATCCATCTCAGATCAATGTTACGCCAAAGCAGATTACAGTGCAGATTCATGTGATATAGGGCAAGGTCACTGCAGGGTAGTGTAACCGCATGGTAACTGTTGACTGATGTGATGTGTGTATTAAACACAAGGTGGATTTAAATCTGAGCATTAAAATGAAAACTATCTGCCACAAATTCTTCAATCCTTTTTCATGGCTACATTCAAATTGTGACACTGTGTGTATTTGAGAAACAATGACTTCTCCTAAAACTGCAAGCAATGTCCTCTCCTGCAGACACTCATTCTCATGTTCAGTTTGTGGGCTTCAGTTATTTGCAATGGGGGCATTAAGATAAACAACCCCAACCAATGCTAATGTCTCTCTCTAGATGAACAAGTAAAACCAAGGCTGAGCCTAGAGTACGAGGGGTGGGAGGGTTGCTTGTCCAGCTGCAGTTACATAGAACATAGAACAGTACAGAACTGGAACAGGCCATTTGGTCCACAATGTCTGAGTTGAACAAGATGCCACGTTAAACTAATCTACTCGACCTTTTGATGATCCATATCCCTCCATTCCATGCATATCCATGTGCCTATGCAAAAGCCTCTTAGACACCACTATCCAATCTGCCTCCATCACCATGCCTGGTAAAGTTGTTCCAGGCACATGTCACCTTGTGTAAAAAACTTCAAGCACTCATCTCCTTAAAACAATGGCCTTCTCAACTTAAAACTATGCCTTCTGGTCTGGGAAAAACCTGGGGAAAAGGTTCTGACTGTCTACCCTATCCATGCCTCTCATAATGTTATAGACTTCTATCATGTCTTCCCACAGCCTCCAACACTCCAGAGAAAACAACATAGGTTTGTCCAACTTCTTAGCGTGACATTGGATAGAACATAGAACCAAAGCCTGCTGCACCCTGGTCTTTGGGGCCTCATCCAATACACTGATTGTTGATCTTCTTCTCCATGGAGTCACTTGTCAGTGTCCTGACTTTTTATGTCTCCACGTGACAACTTAACCTCATTTCTTTCACTGGTTATTTTTGGTAAGGCCATATCACAATCTAGATAATTCTCTAGAGCTGAAAGACTATATTCTACACTCTGGAATCTTCCCTATTCACTGCCTGTTGTACTTGTGTTTTGGATCGATCCTACTCATGTACAGTACGATTAGACTGGACAGCGTACAAACAAAGACTGATGGAGACATAAGAGAGAATGCAACAATATTTAACTGTAGGGTTTCCTGCAACACCTTGTTCATCTGCTCCTTGTGTCCTGCGCCACATTTACCTTCTGCAGGTGACAATAATAAACCAATACCAATGCCTCGGTTTCCTTCCGCATCCCAAAGACATAAGGGTTAGTGGGTTAATTGGCTGCTGTAAATAGCCCCTGGAATGTAGGTGAGTGGCGTAATCTGGGAGAGTTGATGGGAATGTGGGGAGGATAATGTGGTGGGTTTCGTTAATATGATTAGTGTAGAGGTCATTGTTCCTCTGCTCTATCACCTGATGACAAGTCTCTCCAAGGAGCTCAACAGCCCCTGTTCTTATTTTATTTACTAACCAGTAACACACACCTGTAGCTCAGGATACTTTGTAGGTTGGTCAGTTGTTGTTCTGCGTTGATAACAAGGTTTGAAGAAGAGTCTCCAATCACACGCTTGGTGTGGAAATAACTGAAAAACAATTGCACAAGATGATCTTCCAGTGGTCGAACAATGTTGTATCCATTTAATCTGAAAGAATATAAACTAAGCTACAGCACAACAAAATCTAGCAAAACCTTTGCAGATGAATGTGCAGATACTAGCGTTCAGAGGCAAGGGGGGAGACTGCTAGAACTTGAGAGAGAATGCAATAATATGGTCATATGGTCAGTGAAGGCCAATCAGGGACTGAGCAGGAAAGCTGCTCATTACAACCAAAGCATGAAGGGTAAATGCAGCAACTGCAGGCCAATCAGGTTTATTTCACAGGTGGACAAAATGTTGGAAAATATAATAAGGGATAGAACTAACAATCACTCGGCCAAGTATGGTTTGATTAGTAAAGTCCGCATGGATTTATTAAAGGGTTTGAATGACAATTGTGTCAAATTTTGCTTTGAATGGACCTTGACCTTCACATTCTGTACCAATATTCAACCCCTGTCTGTCATAACTTAGCATCCCTGTCATAGATGATTGCACCTCCTACAAGCCTCCAGCATCCCAACAGTAGGCCTTCCTGCTACACCCTGTTCATCTGCTACTTGTATTCTGCATCCCATGTCTAGACACTTGATCAGTGTACCTTGTGAATCCCAGTTGTTGACATGTCTTGCTTGCCAAAGTTTTACTCCAGTCTGTGTAACAAACAGGTGACCATTGCTTTTGTTGCCACCCATAGACCTCCAGCCGTGATTCCACTCCGTCAAATCGCACTGGAAGAGTCAATGAAGTAATGGTTTAATGAAGTTATTTCCCTTTAATGGAAGATGTTTCATGAATGAGTGTGAATGGGTCAAGCAGCTTACCACATCCCAGCTCATCGCTGTTATCGTCACATTCACTGATGCCATTGCACCGAGTCACTGAGCTGGAGCATTGGCGGATCGACTGGGTTGGACTGTCCATCACAAACTTGACTAGCAGGAGGAAGCAAAGTAACTTGTGTCAGTCAGTACATTCGGAGATGTACATGTACTTGTAAAGGCCAACATTGTGGATGAGTAGGCAATTATTCCCCTGATTATCGACCATTATCTAATTGAATGGTGAAGACAGCAACAAGGGTTTTCCTGTCCCCATGTCCCTAATATGTGTAGCTGTTCAACTAACCTGAATCACCCATGGAGTGACCAGTAATGTGGGAAATTAAGAACAGAAGATTCTTATGATACAAACCCACTGTATCAGTGAATGGCGGTTCCAGGGGGTGAATGGCCTGCGTGTCCCTTGATATCCCTTCTTTACCACTAGGCAATGCCAAGTAACAGATTCATCAGCTGGACTTCCCACTGGACATTCAGCTTTTCATTTTAGCCTCATGTTCTTCAGATACTGTCATCCACTCAACTATTCATGTTTCACCAACAGGACTAGTTTAAATGTACTTACTAACAATCCAAGCACCAATGCCAACAATGGATAGGCCCAGAAACAGGGAGATGATATAACAGTAGGTCCTCCTCTTTGGATCGCAGCATTGTGTAGGTTTGCGACCTGAAAGAAAACAGAGAAGATACTAAGGGTTTTACACGAAGGGACAGACTGAAATACATTGTGACTGAAATGAACATACATATTGGTGAATCTCCTCGCCAAGTCTCCAAACTTGTTCGGTGCACAATTGATACAACTGTGACAACCAGGGGAAATTGCCATGAAGTTACACCAGGCTCATGACAAATTGCCACAGAAATGTATCCATAAAGTGTACAGTGAACAAGTAAAACAAAATATTCTGTGGTTTGAAATGTCCTGACCCAAAATATCGCCTCTCCAGATATTGCCTGATCTTTGTACTTGCCCTTTGACATGACACACTGAACATTCAGGGGCTCTCTATCATGCACCTTTGCCCAAAGACTCTATTACTGAACACTGTAGTTTACAAATCCCTGTTTCATTCGTCAATAGAATTTATCTTGATTAATTTCTTAACTCAAACAACTTTCTCTGCTATAAGGTCTACATCTGTTCATAAATATGCATCCACACTGAGTTATGTATCTGACACACTTATATAATCAGGAACATGAGTCCGTCTCATTAGACCCATCAGTCGTACCCATGCACTCCCTCATACATGGACATGTTCACCTACAGAGTTAAACTCAGTCACAAATACAACACTCCCAGACACAATAAGACGTGTGTTAAAGACACATCCAAAACCTACCGTTGCCTTGGGTGACTTGAGTTGGTGGATGTTTTGGTCCTGGAGTGGGGATGTAATAAGGTTGGTGTGGAGCATTCCCACTGCTGGGGTAAGGTGCAGAAGGATATTGTCCAGAGCTGTTGTAAGGAGGTTGGCCCTGTGGCACACTGGGGTAGGGTGGTGGTGGAAACCATTCCTGGCTATTTCCGTACGCTGGAGGTTGAACGTGTTCTGGCAAGTAATTGCCATAAAAGTTCTGTAATAAAGAAAGAAAGGAATTCAATATTAAATCATTAATTGCACACCTTTCCTATTAACAGCAATTGCATGGGGTCTGAAGAAGGATCTTGACCCAAAACATCACCTAGTCCTTCAGAGATGCTGCCTGACTCGCTGAGTTACTCCAGCACTTTGTGTCTATCTGTGATTTACCCAAATTGAATGCTTGGACACACAGTGTACCACTGTATACAGTGTTTTGTGCCAATACTGACAAACTGCTCATTATATTTTTAGTGTTGGTGGGAAGCGTATAGTTGCATTCTGACATTACAGCTCTGATTACACCTCATTGACTGTCAGGGTTTTGGTTTGGGATGTTGTCAGATTGTGAGAGGTGCCATATACATGCAGCTATTGCCTCTTCTGCTCCACCAGCATGGCATACGAGTTCCTTTCGCATCAGTCGATTTGAGGGTGATTGTAAATTTGGGCCAAGTTGCAGTGGGGGGCGGGGACTTAAGGTTAGGATGGACACAGGGAAGCAAGTAAGTGCCAGCATTCTTACCCTCAGGGTGGGTGGGGTTTGAACTGATTCCAAGAGTTTCAAGGCAGAGCAGTAATGAATCACAGGTTTCAGTGGAATTTAATCTAAAACACCTTTGTCTGTACAGTATTGACAAACCACAGTAACGGACAGTTACATGATCACAGAGTCATTAGATTTGACACAGAACATGGGAAGTTCCAGATTTAGTTCACAGCTTGAAATCAATTATCTTAAAGCTAACAAGATTCCAATAGGAGTTGGCAAAACTTTGGAGAGAGTATTCGCCCATCAAATTCTCCCAATTGTGTTAGCCCTTGCTGTCTCCTCCCATCCCCCAGCCCTCGGGCTCCTCCTCCTCCTTTTTCCTTTCTTCTCCTCGCCACCCCCCATCAGTCTGAAGAAGGGTTTCGGCCCGAAACGTGGCCTATTTCCTTCGCTCCATAGACGCTGCTGCACCCGCTGAGTTTCTCCAGCATTTTTGTGTACGTTGGAAAAACTTACTTTATTTAGAAGAAAATCAGTATCTCTTCTGGCATATTCTGCTTGGTATGTTTTTTGGAAACCTCCCTGCAGCCTCTAGACTGGCATTGTCACACTGGCCCTTGTTTAAGATGGATACAGTCATACCCATTGGTCCCAGACTCATGCTGACTGGTGCTCGACAGATACACATGGTTTCCAGATTGTTTGTCACACTGTGGAACTGGAACGGCCAGCATGGTGGTGCAGCAGGTAACGTTGGTACCTTGCTCCTGATCACCAGTGCTGAGTGGATGTTTACATGTTGCGTAGGCTTCCTCTGGGTGCTCAACCCCTCTCCCACATCCCAATAATATGCTGGCTGGCAGACTGACTGATGAGTGCAAACTGCCCATGTTGTGGGTGGGTGGAAGGAGAATCCCCTCCAGACTCTACCCCTCACCGCTCCCTACACTCAGGGCAATTTACAGTGGCCGCTTAGCTCATCAACCTGCACATCTTTGGGACATGAAAGGAAACCAGAGCCACAGAGACAGTCAGAGGGAGAATGAGCAAACTCCACAGAGACAGCACCATTGGCCAGAACTGAACCCAGACCTCTGGTGGCTTTACTAGATGTGCCACGTTGATGCCCAAATCACACAAGGCTTTGATGTGGTTGTTGAAAATGCAACAAAAGGTTCAATTCTCTCTTTAGATGCCCCAGCTTATCCCTCTCTACCACAGCTTTTGATTAACAGCGGCACTTTGCTTTTGAATAGAGTGCTTCTCCACTTGTGAGGAAGAGCAACTTTAGAGAATTCAGAAGGATTTTCCTTACTTATCGGTGAGAATATTGAACCTGTTACTGGGGGAATACATGATAAAAACATCTAGAGGAAGAGATGGAATGAAAATGTATTTATTTGATGAAATAGTTGCTGTAAATATTGCAACAAGACATGTTGGAAATATACGAACAATGAAAAGAAAAAGAGTAACATGGAGAGGTAGATGGTAAATTAATTCATCTCAAAAATCTTCCCACCCTCAGTTCAGATGCCGGAGGCTAGCTGTCTGATTTAATTAACAAATTTTACAATGTGAAACTCATTCAATATTGGGAATTTGGTTTTCAAATCCGAGGCCATGCCACATCAATCTGTTTGATGCCAAGACTATGTCAGTTTCGACCAGATACAGTAATAATGACCATTTTGGCGGTAATGCCGACAAACCTATTTACGCTTCACACGTTTATGTGATAGGAGCAGAATTAGGCCATTCGGCCCATGAAGTCTATTCTGCCATTCAATCTTGGCTGATCTATCTCTCCCTCCTAACCCCATTCTCCTGCCTTCTCCCCATAACCCTGACACCCGTACGAATGAAGAATCTGTCAATCTCCGCCTTAAAAATATCCATTGACTTGGCCTCCATGGCTGTCTGTGGCAATGAGTTCCACATGTTCACCACCCTCTGGATTGATGGACCTCCACAGTCTCCATTAGAAGCACGGATCAATAAAAAGACATGCATTTCAGCAAAAGTCACCAAACTCCCATGCTCTTCTGCTCGAGGTCTAACTGAAAATTTTAATGGAAAAAAACAAAACATTTGTAATTATATAACTAATTTCAAACTCTCCGTAGATCTTTACGTAAAATCCTTTGGCGTCAATTTGAAGAAGGGTACAAAGGTTCTCCCAGTGTCTTGGTCAATAGTTATTTTGTGGCTAATACCTACGTTAGAAGACCTAGTCACCATCACATTGTTATTTGTGGGAGCTTGTGTACAAAGCTCTTGCAGAAGAAAAGTGAAACACTCAAGATATTTGGTCATATAAGGGATGTTAGCCTGGAGTGGGAATGTTCAATATATTAGCTAGTGTGTCTAATTGACAATCTGAATGCAATTAAATTCATTTCTATTGATAAATATATGATTCCTTTCACTAGTACGGGTAAATAATAATGTGCAAAACTTGCATTTTTCATTTTAGTTTAGAGATACAGCGTGGAAACAAGTCCTTCGGTCCACCAAGTCTCTGCCGACCAACGATCACCTGTACATTACTTCCGTCATGCATTCGGGCAATTTACAGAGGCCAATTAGCCTTCACACGTGACTGTCTTTGGAATATGGGAGGAAACCGGAGCACCCGGAGACAATCCATGTATTGCAGATAAACACTGTCACTTCTCTTTGTTCCTTTCTTTTCTCCTGACGTGGGGATCTGCCCAACCTGACCCTCCTGTCATCTCTTCCTTCTCTGCATCTTGCACCGCCTATCATCTTTCATAAATGTACTTTTGTTTATGTTCTCATTCTCTAACTGTTTGCATTGACTCATCCACCAAATAGTCTTGTTTACAGTTTGTCCCCATGGACACCTGTGCTTTACCCGATCAGATGCTGTCCTCTCCACACCCTCCCTGCAGTTTAATCTGCTTCTTTTGTCTCTGTTCTGCTAAATAGACTTCAACCAATATGTTCACCATTTCAAATCCACAGATGTGGACTGACCTGCTGAGTATTTCCAATTGTTTTCTCAAAGTTTTCCAGCATCTACAGTTTTTTTTGTTTTTCAAGAGATAAGTAGACCTGCTCCTTCACTCAACATCCATATTTAGAAACATAGAAATTAGGTGCAGGAGTAGGCCATTCGGCCCTTCGAGCCTGCACCGCCATTCAATATGATCATGGCTGATCATCCAACTCAGTATCCCGTACCTGCCTTCTCTCCATACCCCCTGATCCCCTTAGCCACAAGGGCCACATCTAACTCCCTCTTAAATATAGCCAATGAACTGGCCTCAACTACCCTCTGTGGCAGAGAGTTCCAGAGATTCACCACTCTCTGCGTGAAAAAAAGTTCTTCTCATCTCGGTTTTAAAGGATTTCCCCCTTATCCTTAAGCTGTGACTCCTTGTCCTGGACTTCCCTAACATCGGGAACAATCTACCTGCATCTAGCCTGTCCAACCCCTTAAGAATTTTGTAAGTTTCTATAAGATCCCCTCTCAATCTTCTAAATTCTAGAGAGTATAAACCAAGTCTATCCAGTCTTTCTTCATAAGACAGTCCTGACACCCCAGGAATCAGTCTGGTGAACCATCTCTGCACTCCCTCTATGGCAATAATGTCCTTCCTCAGATTTGGAGACCAAAACTGTACGCAATACTCCAGGTGTGGTCTCACCAAGACCCTGTACAACTGCAGTAGAACCTCTCTGCTCCTATACTCAAATCCTTTTGCAATGAAAGCTAACATACCATTCGCTTTCTTTACTGCCTGCTGCACCTGCATGCCTACCTTCAATGACTGGTGTACCATGACACCCAGGTCTCGCTGCATCTCCCCCTTTCCCAATCGGCCACCATTTAGATAATAGTCTGCTTTCCTGTTTTTGCCACCAAAATGGATAACCTCACATTTATCCACATTATACTGCATCTGCCAAACATTTGCCCACTCACCCAGCCTATCCAAGTCACCCTGCAGTCTCCTAGCATCCTCCTCACAGCTAACACTGCCCCCCAGCTTAGTGTCATCCGCAAACTTGGAGATATTGCCTTCAATTCCCTCATCCAGATCATTAATATATATTGTAAATAGCTGGGGTCCCAGTACTGAGCCTTGGGGTACCCCACTAGTCACTGCCTGCCATTGTGAAAAGGACCCGTTTACTCCTACTCTTTGCTTCCTGTTTGCCAGCCAGTTCTCTATCCACATCAATACTGAACCCCCAATGCCTTGTGCTTGTTCCAAGGTTCATGTTTAATTGCTAGGTAGCAATAAAGCTTAAGTAGAAGATGTGATGTGCTTTCAGTTCATGGTGGGCTTTGTCAGTTTGTTAGTTCATGTATAAAGTTTCCAAAAATTGTTGCTGTAAGCAGCTACACCCAACTCTTGACATTTGAAACTGCCAAATGTTTCACAACTCGGAAGGTATTGTTGCACCGGTAACTTTGAACGACACAACTCACATTTGCACTTTCAATGCAGCTACACACAAACCATCGACTCACCTTGGAAAGGAGAGGGTATGACTCCCATTTGGTATAATTAACGGTGAGATATATCAGCAACATATATCACTTTGTTCAGCTGGCTACTGCACCGATACACAATACGTATCAGTGGGTTGGCCAAACCTACACAAAGAGGTTGCTCTGAAGTAGCTAAAGATAGATCTCCAGAGTAGAACAAACATCATGAAACTACAAAACAATGGTTGAGATCGATAAACAAGTAATGTTTAATTGAAAGTCAATAATTATGTTAGTGACAAATCTCCGTGCATTCCATTGGGCTCCACATTGATCAGTGAAGGGAACAACAATCGAGAGGGATGTGGAGGCAATACAAATGGGAAGGATGTAATCCAACTTTTGGGAATTTTCCCAATCATATTAGAGGTAACCCTCTAATTCTTCATTTAACAAATTCTGCTGCATTCTTTGTTTCTGTGCATCTTTACAGCACATGGGAGAGAACGGCAAGGAAGTCTCCAAAGTACCAACATATCTCAAGGCGATTCACACAAGTATTTTCAGCCAAAACATGGCACTGAAATTCATGGAGAATTATTAGGACAGATGACTAAATGCACGGTTAAAGCAGAAGTGTTTTAAAGTATTGTTCTAATATTTCTTTATATGGTTTAATGTTCGATGTTTTGTTTAAAACTCAGACATTAAAGCACCTTACAAGGTTTTAATGCTGCTGGAGTATTATATAACAATGAACTTAAGGAATGGACTTTAGACGAGGTGAGGAAAGGTTTAAGATTGATCCCCCCCCAGGACATTGTCAGCACCTTTTTAAAAAAGAACACAAAACTACAAATATTTTCAATCACAATTTAAACCAACTTTCCACTTTCTCATCATTTGTACTGTTCCTTAATCAACCACTCTATCAGTATCATATTTGCAATATTCAGGTTGCCTTACGATTTTGATTATGGATGACTGTTTTAACTAAAGGAATGCCACATCCCAATGATCTACTTAACCTGACCCAATCAATGTTGCCACTAGGGATCCAAGTGGGATTACAGGACGAGCTTTTCAGTCTTTCAGGAGGAGCGGGCCTACCTGAAGGGGAATAGATGAGGTGAATTTGTGAGATTAACACCCTGTAATGACGTCCACACTTATTTATGAGGAGAGAATTTAAAAAAATCACAGCAATATCAGTTATTGCTGTTCAGGGTAGTGGATTAAAATGAGCACTTGTCGATCAGTTGCTACAAGGCAGTTGATCCTGGGCCTCTCAAAATGAGAATGTTAAAAAGGGTAAGAACACATCACAAATAGAAGATTGCGGAGGCCATGGTTGCTCCTTCATGCGTTAAATACTCTAGTGCATGTGACTTACATTGCTTCCAAATATGCATGGATTGCCTTTGGAAGGGGATTATAACAAGCGTACCCACCATAATGTGTGTACAGGAGACTTTCTACAATGACCATTTATGTTCACATTACTTATGAGGAAAGAACATTTCTTTAACACAAGATCAACCATTGCTGTTAGAAGTAGTGGATGAAGCTGACCGCTAGTCAACCAGTTACTGTAAGGCAGCTGGTCCGTAGCTTTGCAGAATTATACTGTTAGAACGGGAGCCAGTGGGGTAATTCAATAAGATCATGGTCGATACTTCATTTGTCTGTTTCCCACTGCCCAAAAAAATATCAATCTCAACCCTCAACATATTCAGTGACTCAGAAACATTGACATCAAGAACAGAAACAATGCAAAGAGTTACAATGTTCTGCTGAAATATGTCCAAAGACTGCGCCTATATTACAAGGGCAGGCCCCAAGATGACTCACATTCTGCCTCCACACAGCCTCTCCACTGTCTGCAAAACATGATTCAGCCATGTGATAGAGTACGCTTGCATTGTCTGGGCAGGGACATGCACACGATAGAGTGGGAGTGTGTGCTGGGCGATGTGTGGGGTCAGGGCTGCAAGCCCTGCAGTAATCACAATTGTAGCATGAGTTCATGGGCACAGGCACAAACATACCCCCATAACGCTCACACACACACACACACACACACACACACACACACACACACACACACACACACACACACACACACACACACACACACACACACACACACACACACACACACACACACACACACACACACACACACACACACACACACACACACACACACACACACACACACACACACACACACACACCTCCAGAAAAACAACCCACGGATTCATATTCTCACCAAGATGAACACATTTCCATCAAGATTCAATAAGCTCAACATTATCAAGGATAATCCAGCACACTCAAGCATCACCCCATATTCCACTAAAAACATGCACTTCTTGCCACTCAATTCTCCAATGGAAATTTGGGCCAAGCGGAAATTGCTAGGTTTTGCCAGTGATGCCACGTCCCACAAATCAATGCAACCTGTTCCTGTGCTTTGTATTCCCATCTTGTCCCGTGAATATTCTTTCCAGCACATACTCCATTACATGTAAAAATGCTATTCCATAATTCTTCCCTGATCATAGATGTTTTCAGCGTATAAACCTCAGCTGTACACAAGCTGTACATACCCCAAGTTGTGCACAGGTTTTAGACCAAACACATATATCCTGTTGACAGATGAGACCTGTCTGTGCATTCCATCTGGAACACGGACGGACCTTGTCTCAAGTCTGAACACTTTCCTTGGAGTAGAGGCAACCATGAGAAGCAGAAAACAACCAACCAGCCCCACCATTGTGTTTGCCCATCAATCTCTTACCTCAGCCTCAATCTCCTGCACTATCCCCATTACGCTTTGATTTTCTTAATATTGAAAAATTCACCAATTATTGTCTTGAATGTACTGAGGAGCTGATACTCTATAGCCACTTGCTTAGAGAATTCCAAAGGTGCCACCCTGTCCTGAATGACTTGAGTCTGTGATCCCTTGCTCCATACATTCAGCCAGATAGACATTCTCCGGTGTCCAAGTACTGTCTTGTGTATTAATGTCCTTCACGTTGACCCTAACCCCTTCCATGTTGACCCTAACTGCACATTTACCTTCATATTGACCCTTACCCTCTCCACATTGATGTGGACTCCTGCACAAACAGTGCTGCACTCCTATGCACACATTCTGTGCACACTGACCAAACTCAATGTAAAGATTTTATAAAGAATTGACACTTTCCTGCGCACACCTTTATCAGACTCTGCCTTTAGTCATTGTTCTGCAGACATTCGCCATCCCTGTAGAAACCACAACGTCCTAAGCACACACCCTGTATCCGTCCTGTGCACAAGTCCAAACCTACCCAATGAGACCAAACACGAGCAGAAGTTACCATCAGCGACCAACAACAAAATGACAATTTCTGTTCATAAATGAACATTCATTAATGAATATCAATTTTCAGAAACTGCATGTTTAACTGGGGAGCATGAATTTCCCCAATTGTTCTATAGACAGGAATCAGCGATCCAGACTTGAGAATGAATCAACCATACCGAGTATAAATAACTACCTTAGGGGAAGACATTGCTGGAGTTTTGAAGCGTAGAGTTTCTGGCGAAGTCCTGATGTCTGAAGTACCGCACTTCACTTGCAGTGATTTATAGAAGACTGTAGGATGAACTGAATGTCAGAGAAACTCCACAGACTGTGTGAGCATAGCGACTGGTGTCATTGACTTTATTAAATAAAACTTGGCGAACCAGTTTGACGTGAAAAGCTTGTCCCTGTGTATTACGTACATTACCACGCCCAGGTACATGGAGTTTGATTTGTGCGTTGAATAATTAACAGCTGCCAATAAAAATGCCTTACACTTGTACAGCAGTTTTAGTGCAGCAAATTACCTCAACAAGAATTCACTGCAGCATAAGCAATCCAAATTTGATATTAAGATATATAAAGGAGATTAGAACACTTTTAGAGCTTTTAAGAAGCCCCTTAAAGGAGGAGAAGGAGAGAGATGTACAATTTTAGAAAATAAATTACAGAACCTAGGGTCTAGGCAGCAAAAAATGCATCATCATGAATAATGAAGTGAAACAAAACAGGTAGATGTCGTCTTCTTCTTATGGCTGAATTAAGTTTTTTTTTTACAATTCATTCGGATTGAGAATGTACAGGAAGGAACTGCAGATGCTGACAAACCGAAGATAGGCACAAAAAACTGTGTTTTTTGGTTAGACAGCATCTCTGGGGAATAGGAACAGATGACCTTTTTGGGTGGGCACCCTTCTTTAGATGAAGACTCTCTAGGATTGAGAATGTCTTGTGTTCACTCTGGTTTTGTGGACTGTAGGTGATGCACTCCTGCCATTTACGCAAAGCTTTGAAACTCCTAACAAATGGACTGGAAGCCCACAATCCATCCCAAACTCTCCTTCTCCAACCTGAGCAGCCTTGGGCCCGGAGATGCAGGAATCAGGTAAGGTGCACTTTTCCAGAAGGCTTTGAATCCATCCTTGAGTTGTTTCATCATCCAGCCTGTAATCTTGGCCAAGCCAGAGCTTGGAATAAGATCTGGTTTGGGGAAGTGTAGGGCACAAACTATGCCATTTGTCCATCATACTCAACTAACTGCGCTTAGGGCTTCAGTGGTTGAAATGTTGACTGGGGAAAGGATACTTTAGTTTCCTTCACTCACTTCAATTTTCAGCCAACTCTCACAATAGACAATAGGTGCAGGAGTAGGCCATTTGGCCCTTCGAGCCAGCACTGCCTTTCAATGTGATCATGGCTGATCATCCACAATCCGTACCCCATTCTTGCCTTCTCTCCATATCCCTTAACTACGCTATCCCTAAGAGCTCTATCTAACTCTCTGTTGAAAGCATCCAGAGAACCATCCTCCACTGCCCTCTGAGACAGACAATTCCACACACTCTCAACTCCCTATGTGAAAACCCAGCGTGGCTTTAATGGCCGCGGGACAATCGCCATCATTTGACTCCGTCGGGGGGGGGGGGGGGAGTGCTAAATGGCTTCCACACACTTATTCTTTTAAAATATGGCCCCTGGTTCGTTTGGACTCAAGGGGTCCCCAACAATTGGGAACATGGCTTATTCATTCTTAAACTATGGCCCTGCCTCTAGGGAACATGTTTCCTGCCCTCTAAAACCCTTAATAATTTTATATGTTTCAATAAGATATCCTCTCATCCTTCTAAATTCCTCTCACTCTGAACTAATTGCACATGCCCAACATCAGCTTAATAAATAGAAACTTATCTCTTGTTTGTGTCCATGGCAGTCATCAGAACCTAATATAAAATTTAACAATTTCAAGGAAACGCCTTTTTTCCTCTCTTTCTATGGATAAGGATGTACGTTTCAATTTCCTTTTAAGCCCATAGCTGCTGTTTTCATAAGTTCATGTTCTAGGAGCAGAATTAGGTCATTCGGCCCATCAAGTCTACTCTACCATTCAATCATGGCTGATCTATCTCTCCCTCCTAACCCCAGTCTCCTGCCTTCTCCCCATAACCCGTGACACCCTTCATAATCAAGAATCTGTCAATCTCCACCTTAAAAATACCCGCTGATGGCCTCTACAACATCTGCGGCAATTAATTCAAGGCCCTCTGACTAAAGAAATTCCACCTCATCTCCTTTCGAAAGATATGTCCATTATTCTGAGGCTATGGCCTCTGGTCCGAGACTTTTTCAGTAATTGTTACCTTGTCAGCTTTGATTTATTTCCAGTCCTTGCCATTCACTCTTCTTTCTACCCACTCTCTCTCGGCAACTCAACAGGTGCTTATTTCTCCCTATTTTATTTTCAGTTCTACAGAAGGGTTCTTGTCCCAAAGCACCAGCCCTTTTCATCTCCCTGCTCGATATACTGAATGCCTCCAACATTGTCTATTTTTGTAGACATTAGGAACTACAGATGTGGGTTTACAAAAAAGACACAGACAGCATCTCTGGAGGACACAGATAGGGGATGTTTCAGGTTGAGACACTTCTTCAGACTAATCGAAAACCCTCTGAGCTGACTACTACTAAACCCACATTTCCTTTCTATCTTGCCTCAACAATATTCTTCTGAAGCCCACGTTCGTGACAGGGTGGGCCCTAGTTGTTCACATTGCACGTGACTTTGACAATGCTGAATAAATTGCATGTTTTGGTTTGTTATCCCAGACTTGACCGTCTTGGATTGAGAGACTGTGGACTTGGAGCACCAGGTGGGCTGCTTGCTCCACAGGTATTCTGAGAGAGGTTCAGAGCTTTCATCCAGAGTAACAGCTGCACGGCCACAGGCTGGATGGTGGTTGGGAACCAGGGAATGAAGACGGAAAGGTAATGAGTGAGCTTAGTGGGAGTTAGCTGGAAGAGCGGGAGGCTTTCGATGCTCGCAGTCTATTTATGAGCTTGTAACCTGCCACGTTGCCGAGTGCAGCAGCTACAGGGTACAGCACAGCTCCCACTGACCGATCCATGATCACTGACATCATCTGCTCTGGCTCCTTGCCTAACCCAGCTCAATACTAAGAGAATTCCATGCAGAGAAGGCGTACGGGATCTGCCTTAAACCTGAATGGAAAGGAGGGCAATGGTGGGGTGAGCAGGGGGTTGCTGGGCATGTGATGGATGTGGACAGACGGCGAGGGCAGTAGATTTCCACACAAAGTAAACAGTAATAAACGTGAAGTATTGATGGATTGGGAGGAAAAGTAGGTCACACACGTGACACACATGACACACGTGACTGTGAAATAGGGCAGTGGCAGTCACGTTTTGGAGTAATTGGTTTACAGAGATTTGTAATCACGAGTAAGTGAGATTACAACATTGTCTAGTGGCGATAAACTCACAAATGTGGGTTTTAGTAGAAAATCGGTGAAGCAACCAGTCTTGTGGAACCAGTCTTGTTGATGGGAGAGGTTTTTTTTTGTATTTTTTTGTATCAAAAATAATTTATTTGATTACGAGCACGATACAAAAACCAAAAACGTCTAGTGGCAATAATCTCACAAATGTGGGCTCTAACAAAAAATAGTCTTGTTGATGGCAGACTCGTGGATGGCCAGCTTGACCGATGGGAGAGTGTTGGATGGAAGTGTAGCTCGAGGACAGGCGAGTGGGTCAGAAGCGTTTTGATCAACATTATGGCCCAGGATATCGTGCTGCCCGTCACTCTCCCGCTCACTCCCACTAAACCCCCATTTCCTTTCTGTCTTGCCAAGGCTATTTTCTGCTAATGCCCTAGATGTGTAAGTTGCACATGACTTTGACAATGACCCACTCACGTGACCTTGAGCTACAGTTCCATCCAACACTCTGCCATCAACAAGACTGGTTCCAATACGTCTTGCCTCAACAAGTCACACACTTACTCGTGCTTACAATTCTCTGCAAACTTCAATTCCTCCAAAACGTGACTGTCACTGCTCTATTTCACACTGTGTGTCACTCTTGTACTCACTGACCTACCTTTCCTCCCAATCCATGAATACCTTACATTTTTTATTTAAGAAGGAACTGCAGATGCTAGAAAATCGAAGGTAGACAAAAATGCTGGAGAAACTCAGCAGGTGAGGCAGCATCTATAGAGCAAAGGAAATAGGCGACGTTTTGGGTCGAGGTTGGGTCGGGTCAGACTGAAGAAGGATCTCGACCCAAAACGTCGCCTTTTTCCTTTGCTCCTTTCCTGCCACACCCGCTGTGTTTCTCCAGCATTTTTGTCTATCTCACATTTTTTATTGTTTACTTTGTGTGGCCCCCTGGTTAGACCCTACCTGGACCCCCCGCAGTTCATTTAACAAACAGACGTCATCATCCACCTGCTCCATTCTTCCTGTGCTCACCTGGATAAGCTGGGATGTACTGTGAGAGTCACGTTCTACCTCTCCAGTGTTTTTAACACCATCGGGCCTGCACTGCTAGGGTGCAAACTAACGAAGATGCAGGTGGATGCTCCACTGGTGTCCTGGATCACCAACTACCTGACTGGACAACCGCAATATGCCAGGCTACAGAACTGTGTCTCGAACACTGTAGTGAGCAACACAGTGGCCCCACAGGGGATGGTCCTCTCTCCCTTCCTGTTCACCATTTAGGCCTCGGATTTCAGATACATGACACACTGGTCAACCTGAGGAGCGCCTTCAGCGACAGACTGGTTCCGCCAAGATGCAGCACAGAACGCCACAGCAGATCCTTCTTCCCTGTTGCTATCAAACTGTACAACTC
The DNA here is from genome assembly GCF_028641065.1 of Leucoraja erinaceus. NCBI lineage: Eukaryota > Metazoa > Chordata > Chondrichthyes > Rajiformes > Rajidae > Leucoraja > Leucoraja erinaceus. The sequence continues at coordinate 1,020,507 of NC_073408.1, read as the reverse complement.
CTCCCCTTGTCATGGGGTAGACTGACCCACCTTCCCCTCCCCCTCCCCAATCTTTGCACATCCCCAATCCTGGGCATTCCACTCGTCACTTTAGTGTCATGTTTAATGTATCTTGTTGTATTTCAAAACTGTTTTATAGAGGCAGACCAATTTCCCTCCTGGGATAAATACAGTCCTATTGTATCGTGGAAATCTGCTCCTCACGCCTTTTGCAGGTTTAGTGGGAGTAAGCGGGAGAGTGGCTATGGCAGCATGATATCCTGGGCCATAATGTTGATCAACGCTTCTGACCCACTCACCTGTCCTCGAGCTACACTGCCATCCAACACTCTCCCATCGGTCAAGCTGGCCATCCACGTCACTGCCCCAGGCAGAAGAAGGCTTTGGCCGAGCTAGATGCTTGCCCCTTTACCGAGGTTACGTCTGTGCCCGGGTGGTGTTAGAGAGGGACATCGTTGTATAGTAGTTATTTAGTATATCTGTAACATAGTTGTTTTGTAATATAGTGGTGGGTATGTAATACAGTGGTGGGTATAGAAACATAGAAACATAGAAATTAGGTGCAGGAATAGGCCATTCGGCCCTTCGAGCCTGCACCGCCATTCAATATGATCATGGCTGATCATCCAACTCAGTATCCCGTACCTGCCTTCTCTCCATACCCTCTGATCCCCTTAGCCACAAGGGCCACATCTAACTCCCTCTTAAATATAGCCAATGAACTGGCCTCAACTACCCTCTGCGGCAGAGAGTTCCAGAGATTCACCACTCTCTGTGTGAAAAAAGTTCTTCTCATCTCGGTTTTAAAGGATTTCCCCCTTATCCTTAAGCTGTGACCCCTTGTCCTGGACTTCCCCAACATCGGGAGCAATCTTCCTGCATCTAGCCTGTCCAACCCCTTAAGAATTTTGTAAGTTTCTATAAGATCCCCTCTCAATCTCCTAAATTCTAGAGAGTATAAACCAATATCCAGTCTTTCTTCATTAGACAGTCCTGACATCCCAGAAATCAGTCTGGTGAACCTTCTCTGTACTCCCTCTATGGCAATAATGTCCTTCCTCAGATTTGGAGACCAAAACTGTATGCAATACTCCAGGTGTGGTCTCACCAAGACCCTGTACAACTGCAGTAGAACCTCTCTGCTCCTATACTCAAATCCTTTTGCTATGTAATATAGTGGTGGGTGCGTCGCCATGGTTTTGTTTTGTTTTTTGGTTTTTGTATCGTGTTCGTAATCAAATCAATTATTTTTGATACCAAAAAATATAAAAATAAACTCTCCCATCAACAAGACTGGTTCCACAAGACTGGTTGCTTCACCGATTTTCAGCTAAAACCCACATTTGTGAGTTTATCGCCACTAGACAATGTTGTAATCTCACTTACTCGTGATTACAAATCTCTGTAAACCAATTACTCCAAAACGTGACTGCCACTGCCCTATTTCACAGTCATGTGTGTCATGTGTGTCACGTGTGTGACCTACTTTTCCTCCCAATCCATCAATACTTCACATTTATTATGGGTTACTTTGTGTGGAAATCTACTGCCCTCGCCGTCTGTCCACATCCATCACATGCCCAGCAACCCCCTGCTCACCCCACCATTGCCCTCCTTTCCATTCAGGCTTAAGGCAGATCCCGTACGCCTTCTCTGCATGGAATTCTCTTAGTGTTGAGCTGGGTTAGACAAGGAGCCAGAGCAGATGATGTCAGTGATCATGGATCGGTCAGTGGGAGCTGTGCTGTACCCTGTAGGTGCTGCACTCGGCAACGTGGCAGGTTACAAGCTCATAAATAGACTGCGAGCATCGAAAGCCTCCCGCTCTTCCAGCTAACTCCCACTAAACTCACTCATTACCTTTCCGTCTTCATTCCCTGGTTCCCACCGAACCCAACCACCATCCAGCCTGTGGCCGTGCAGCTGTTACCCTGGATGAAAGCTGTGAACCTCTCTCAGAATACCTGTGGACATTACATTGGAGTTTACCTGGACAGAGGTCCAGGAACGTGAGGCACTGTATAAGAAGGGTCAGGGCCATCTGTACTTTTGGAGGAGGCTCCACTCTTTCAACATCTGCAGTAAGATGCTGCTGATGTTCTATCAATCGGTGGTGTCCAGTACCATCTTCTATGCTGTTGTGTGCTGGAGCAGCAGGGTGAGGGCCATGGATGCCAACAGAACCAACAAGCTCATCAGGAAGGCTGTCTCCATCCTGGGGGTGGAGTTGGATTCACTGGAGGTAGTCTTGGAGGGGGGGATGCTCCTCAAACTGCGGAGCATCTTGGACAATACAGATCACCTCTTCCATGACTCACTGGTCAACTTGAGGAGCACCTTCAGCAACAGACTGGTTCCACCAAGAAGCAGCACAGAATGCCACAGGAGATCCTTTTACCTTGCGGCTATCGAACTGTACAAACTCCTCCCCCTTCTGTCGTGGGGTAGACTGACTCACCTTCTTCCCCTCCCCTCCCCTCCCCAATCTTTGCACAACCCCAATCCTGGGCTTTCCACTTGTCTCTTCAATTTCATGTGTCATGCATCTTGTATTTTATAACCAATTTTCTTCCTGGGATAAATAACGCTTTATCGTATCGTATCGCAGAAATCTGCTCCTCACGCCCTTTGCGGGTTTAGTGGGAGTGTGCGGCTCTGGCAGCACGATATCCTGGGCCATACTGTTGATCAAAACGCTTCTGACCCACTCACCTGTCCTTGAGCTACACTTCCATCCAACACTCTGCCATCAACAAGACCAGTTCCACCACGTCTTGCCTCAACTATTCTCTGCTAAGGCCCACATTGGTGCATTTATTGTCACTGGACTTGATGTTATAATCTCACTTACTCATGATTTCAATTCTCTATAAACCTCAATTTGTCCAAAATGACAGCGACTGTGACAATCCTATTTCACACTAATGTGCGTCACTCTTGTACTCACTGATCCACTTTTCCTTCCAATCTATCAACACCTCACATTTTATATTGTTTGCTTAGTGACCCCTCGTTAGACCCTACCGGGACCCCCTGCAGTTCACTTAACAAACAAAGGTGGGTGTTGCGGACACCATCATCCACCTGCTCCATCGTGGAATTCTCTGCCTCAGAGGGCGGTGGAGGCCGGTTCTCTGGATGCTTTCATGTGAGAGCAAGATAGAGCTCTTAAAAATCACGGAGTCAGGGGATATGGGGAGAAGGCAGGAACGGGGTACTGATTGGGGATGATCAGCCATGATCACATTGAATGGTGGTGCTGGCTCGAAGGGCCGAATGGCCTACTCCTGCACCTATTGTCTATTGTCTATTGTTCCTGTGCTCACCTTGATAAGCCGGGATGAAGATGATGACAGTGATCATGGATCAGTGAGTGCTGTTGGACCAGTGGCTATTTTGTTGCTGTGGATAGAGTTGGTAATAGTTTTGATCACAGGCTTGTCACTGTGAGACATAGAAACATAGAAAATAGGTGCAGGTGTAGGCCATTCGGCCCTTTGAGCCTGCACCATCATTCAATATGATCATTGGTTCAATGGTCTTTTACTGTCACGTATACCATTTAAGGTACAGTGAAATTTGATTTACCATACAGTCATAGCAGAAAAAAGCAACAAGACACACGACTGCATAAAAGGCAACATAAACATCCACCACAGTGGATTCCTCACATTCCTCACTGTGATGGAAGACAATAAAGCCTAATCTTCTTCCTCCTTATTCTCCACTGATTGGCCACTGTGGTCAGTCAGCCTGTGGTAGAGGTCTGAGGTCTGAGGTCAGCTAAGGGAGGGGGTGCTGTCACATGGTACAGATGCAGGTAAAGTGGAAACCATTTGAACTACATGTCATACACTGAGTACAATAAGCTATCATGAGGTTAGCACAAATAACTGCAGGTTTATTTCTCACCAGTGGCGTTGACCACATCTATTTGGACCAATTTGTGGCTTTGGGTGTGTCTACTGTCCCAGAGGCTCATGCACCCACTATTTCAGCCTGCCTGCCTGTGATTCCTCTGCATTCCTTTCCCCTTCACATGTTTACCAAACCTCCCATAGCTGTATCTACCTCCAACTTTTTTTTTGTGTTCAATGCAACCCAGATAGTTGTGAGTCTGTGGGATTCCCTGCCTCAGAAGGCAGTGGAGGCCAATTCTCTGGATGTCTTTCAGAGAGAGCTAGATAGGGCTCTTAAAGATAGCGGAGTCAGGGGATATGAGGAGAAAGCAGGAACGGGGTAGTGATTGGGGATGATTAGTCATGATCATATTGAACGGCGGTGCTGGCTCGAGGGGCCGAATGGCCTACTCCTGCACCAATTGTCCATTGTTTCCCCTATTTTCAGGAGAAAGGGGGGCCCTTTTGAATTCTTTGTATTAATAATGATTAGTAAGTGTCTTATATGCATGGTGTAGATATTCCATCTTCATGAGTAAGAATGTCATTGTTCTATCTGGGACATGTGACAATAATAGAAACATAGAAACATAGAAATTAGGTGCAGGAGTAGGCCATTCGGCCCTTCGAGCCTGCACCGCCATTCAATATGATCATGGCTGATCATCCAACTCAGTATCCCGTACCTGCCTTCTCTCCATACCCCCTGATCCCCTTAGCCACAAGGGCCACATCTAACTCCCTCTTAAATATAGCCAATGAACTGGCCTCAACTACCCTCTGTGGCAGAGAGTTCCAGAGATTCACCACTCTCTGCGTGAAAAAAGTTCTTCTCATCTCGGTTTTAAAGGATTTCCCCTTTATCCTTAAGCTGTGACCCCTTGTCCTGGACTTCCCCAACATCGGAAACAATCTTCCTGCATCTAGCCTGTCCAACCCCTTAAGAATTTTGTAAGTTTCTATAAGATCCCCTCTCAATCTTCTAAATTCTAGAGAGTATAAACCAAGTCTATCCAGTCTTTCTTCATAAGACAGTCCTGACATCCCAGGAATCAGTCTGGTGAACCGTCTCTGCACTCCCTCTATGGCAATAATGTCCTTCCTCAGATTTGGAGACCAAAACTGTACGCAATACTCCAGGTGTGGTCTCACCAAGACCCTGTACAACTGCAGTAGAACCTCTCTGTACAACTCTGTGCAACTGCAATAAAACACTCTTGACTCTCTGAAATACTCTCTGTATGTCAGTATAGTAACAGCATTACATCAATGCCTTTCCTTGTGTATTTATCAATGCAACCATTGCACTGGCTCAGGAGTCCAGAGCAACAATCTCTAGGCAACATTCAACAGATTGTTCTGTGTTACTTGGGACTTCAGGTGAGTGAGATATCGGGTGCTGTCGGGTTAGCTCTAGTGGTTCAATACTGGGTCTTACAGATCACAACAAATGGAGTGAGTGAACGAACAATTGTGTTCATTACACAGAATCTGTATTTCACCCTCCATCGCCTCGTTCTCCAATTACGGTTGTTATCGCAAACAAATTACAGCTTTTGACATCCTGTGGATCTGACCCACATGGAGTATGGAGTTGGGACCTCTTACTTTGCAAACTCACTGAAGCATAGACAAACATGCAACCTGTAGACGCACGTGCAAACCTGTACAGATGAAAGCATTGCACATGTCTCCACAGGGAGTAGGTACATGCAGGTATAGCAACATCTCTCACCTCTACAGAATGTACATTCTTTCCTAACAGGCATAAAATGTAATTATAGCTTATCAGGTATGCTCTGACCTGCTACCTGTACAGGTACACACCCCAGGGCTGAACTAGTTGCGCATTCAAGCTTGATCATTCTGCCCCTGCATGGAAGGCCAGGAAGAAGTTGTGTGTGATTGGGACCCAGGTTATTTGGGGCTTCATCAGGGGCAACACAGTAGCACAGCTGTTAGAGCTGCTGCCTCTCAGCACCAGAGACCCGTGATCCTGACCTCAGGTGCTGTCCATGTGAAGATTTTGTAGCTTTCCTTTGGGTCCTCTGTTTTCATCCGACATCCCAAGATGTGCGAGTTTGTAGTCTCTGTAAGTGATCCCCAGTTGGCGGGACTGGATGAGAAAGTGGGATAACATAGAACATAACAACGGGTGATCAGTGGTCGGCGTGGACTCTGTAGGCCGAAGGGACAATTTCAACGCTGTGTCTCTAATCTAAACTAGTTACGACAATGGCCAACGGTAATCTATTAAGAATGTATGTATATTAACACACAATTTGGGTGCTTGCTACAATGACCTCAATAGCCAGTTGTACAACATCAACATTCTTTGAATGACGGGATCCTCCCAATGCTGCACGCAAGTACAGACCTGTAATTTGCAAGGGAATATGCACACCTGAGCAGGTGATTACAATGCACATGTCTGCAGGTAGCGATTATTCACGTGTGTGTCTCTCACCTGTATGGAGATCCATCTGATTTATCTATCACAGGGCACGACTGGAACACATGCCACTTGCACAGGTCTGCTCTTCACGGCTGCACTAGTTATGGTCAATGTTCTGTATGAAGTATATAGAACAGAACAGTAGTTTAGTTTATTGTCAAGTGTACCGAGGTACAGTAAAAAGCTTCTGTTGCATGTTATCTAGTCAGCGACAGTCTATACATGATTATAATCGAGCCATCCACAATGTACAGATGATAAAGGGAATAAGGTTTAGTGCAAGATAAAGTCCAGTCAAGTTCGATTAAAGATACTCTGAGGGTTTCCAATGTGGTAGCTAGCAACTTAGGACTGCTCAGTACAACACAGAAACAGGCCTATTGACCCATACTGTTTGTGCTGAACATGTTGCCTATTTAAACTATGATAAAGTAACAAAGATAAAGATTAAAAGTAAATCAATCTCTACTTGATCAGCCATTAGTTTCTCTACTAATGACAACATAAATATGCTTCACGTCACCTGTCAAGGGGTGCCTTACAAACTGTGTCATTGGTAGCATATCATTTATTATTCCTTTGAAGAGCTACACAACACTGATCATGTAAATTAAACTTAACTCTATGTGTTTAGTTCAGAGATATAGCATAGAAACAGGCCATTCAGTCCACCGAGTCCACGCCGACCTGCAAATGATATCAAAGACGCACAATGATATAATCAAAGGCACACACCACCCTCTCATCTCATTGGGGTGAAGATACAGGATCCTGAGAACCATTACCTCCAGGTTCAAGAATGGCTTCTTCCCATCTATCATTCATCAGGCTTGTGCACTATTCGAACAACTCTAACCAGAACCCCCTGCTCTGCCACAAACTACTATCGACACTGTATAAGGTTGCACTACTTTCTTTGGCCTATTATCATCATCCCTTCCAAGCTGGTTACCAAGCTCATGGAACTGGGTCTCTGTGCATCCCTCTGCAATTGGATCCTCGACTTCCTCATCCACAGACCACAGTCTGTTCGAATTGGAGGATCCACTTCATCCTCAGTAACAATTGTTCGCCAATGACACCACTGTGGTTGGATGAATTACAGATGGGGACGAGTCAGAGTATAGAAGTGAGATCGACCGACTGACCAAATGGTGCCAGCACATCAACCTGGCTCTCAACACCAGTAAGACCAAGGAACTGATTGTGGACTTTAGTTGGGGAAGGATGAAGACCCACAATCCTGTTTATATCAACGGGCCTATGGTGGAGAGGGTCAATAACTTCAAATTCCTGGGCGTGCATATATCAGAAGATCTTTCCTGGACCCAGCACACCGATGCGATTGTAAAGAAGGCACATCAGCGCCTCTACTTCCTGAGAAGATTACAGAGATTCGGCAAAGATAAATATTAATCCCAATCCTGTGGGACCATTTCCTGAATGCAGGAATTTTAATAGATTACGACCAGTGCATCCATACCAATCTAATTTCCCAAGACTTCTATAGTCTTCATTGCCTTGGCAACTCGAGTACTGATCCAGATACTTCTTAAATATTGTGAAAGCAACTCCCTTCACCACTTCCCAGGCAGTGTGTTCCAGTCTCTAACCACTCGCTGCATGAAATAATTCTTCCCGGAATGTTACCTATTCCTTCGCTCCATAGATGCTGCCTCACCCACCGAGTTTCTCCAGCATTTTTGTCTATCCTCGAACCATGATCTTTGTTCATACGATCTAGGAACAGAATTCAGCCATTCGGCTCATCTACTCTACCATTCAATCATAACTGATCTATCTTTCCCTCTCCACCCCATTCTCCTGCCTTCTCCCTATAACTCCTGACACCCGTACTCATAATGTCCTCTGGTCTTAGACCCCTCTGCTTTGTGGAAATGTTTCTTCCCATGTGCCTACTCTATACTTCTCACCCCTCTATCAGGAAGCCCACAGCCCCCTCTGCTCCAGTGGAAACAAATAGAATCTACCCAGTCTCTCGTCCAGGCAACAGGTTGGTGAATCTCTCTGCATCTTCTCCAATGCAGCCATGTCCCTCCTCAATTCTCCAGCTGTGATCTAACCAATGTTTCATCATGTTGCACCAAAACCTCCTTGTTCTTACACATTATGCCCCGACTAAAGCAAACTAACTTTCTTCAGCGCCCAGTCTACCTGTGCTGCCACCTTCAGGTATATTTTCACCTGTACAAGGTCCTTTTGTTCCTCAATGCTCCCAAGGGCCCTATGTCCTACCCGTATTAGACCTCCCTAAATGCATCACCTTACAATTATCAGAATTAAATTCCATCTGCCATTACTCTGCCGAGTTTACAGAACCAATCAGCATTGTTCTATACCCACCTAACTATCACCACCAGCAGCAATTTTCATGTCAGAGATCCACTGCAGAAACTTGGAAACGTTTCCTTTGGTGGGAAAACCAATGTGATCTTGACTTCCATGGAGAGAGCAGTGCCTAGCTATGTTCCTTCCGACAGCCATGGTAAAGCCAAGACAGTGAATACATGTGTAGGAAGGAACTCCAGATACTGGTTTACACCAAAGATAGACACAAAAGGCTGGAGTGTGGAGAAGTGTAGGTGAATTCAGAGTGGGAGAAGTCTGAAGGATCTCGACCCGAAACGTCACCTATTCCTTTCCTCCATAGATGCTGCCTGACCCGCTGATTTAATCTATCTTTTTGTGTCTATGTTCTGTGAATACATAGTTTAACAGAGGGGCTGAGGTAAGACATTGTGCCCCTGGTGGCCCTATGGCAGGAGAGTGTCTGTCGATGTTTCTGCCTCCAGCCTAACCCACTCTCAGTGACCACCATGGTCAGGATGATGAGGAATGTTGCCAGTGCAAGCAACACTGAGACATGCATGAAACCTCTGTAGCTAAATGGTGGAGAAAGCACTCAGTGCTTGAGCAGACTTGGCAGATTTTGGAAGATGCTTGAGCCACACGCTATCAATCTTGGAAGTGATTAGTCAGGTGTCTGGTGCAAAGAGGAAAGTGTAAAGGAGTTTGGTGGGGCAGGTTTTTTACACAAGGGGTGGTGAAAGCCTGGAACGTGCTGCCGAGGGTGATGGTTGAAGCAGATATGTTAGTGGCATTTAAAACTCTTTTAGATAGGCATATGGATATGCAGGAAATGGAGGGATATGGGTTATGTGTAGGGAGGTAGGTGATGATCTTGGCATCATGTTGAGCCCAGGCATTGTGGGCTGATGGGCCTGTTCTTGTGTTGTACTGTTCTATGTCTCCTAATGTCAGCAGTCCCTTTAAGTAACAAAGAAGTAGCAAATTAGCACAGATCACCAATGAGATGTGACTCTAAATCAAGACCCTATATACACCTCTAAGATAGATAGTAAATATTTTTGGTGCTGCTTTGAAGCTGAACTGGAGTGTTGTGATGGCTAATATTTATTCCTCAGCTGTATTATTATAAACCCATTATGTGATCATTGCTGTTCCTGTTAGCGGGAGAACACAGCGTACAAGTTGAGTTCTCTGCCCATCTTGAAATTCACACACAAAAGGCAGCAACTCTAAAACACCAGCTTGTTGTACACCACCAAACTTGGCCCACAGTTTGCCATGGTGAGACTTCAACGCAATTTGCTTGGCTGAAATGGAGACATGAGAGACTGTCGATGCTGGATTCTGTGCAAGATAAACTTGCCATCAAATTGAGCTACTAATGACATCACTGGAAGTCTCCAGAATTCCATTACAAAGACCTCAACCATTTTAGATCATCTTCACCACATCCATGCCATCAGGGAGCTTCAAATGTAAGCAATTACAATTCTTCTGGACTGACCTTTAGTTCTTATGTACATCCATTGGCACTAATGTTTGCTTTGGACAATCATCTCTTTCATCATTTCTAACCTCAACTCAATCACGCATTTTCCTTCAGTTTCTTCCTCCTCGCCGTCATTTTTCTTGTGAATATTTAGACAAAAGATCAGAGTTTAAATATTAAGACTGATGCTCTGCACAGATGTTTTCTTATATTTTCTTTTCCTTTCATTTGTTTCCCCAGTACCCAGACCATTTCTCTTGTTATAATAATTATTTATTTCCACCAGCGGGTGGCACACTTCACCAGGAGAAGTTCTAGTTACTTGACCCAAAACACCACCCATTCCTTCTCTCCAGAGATGCTGCCTGTCCCACTGAGTTACTCCAGCATTTTCTGCCCATCTCTAGTTACTCTGCCTGTCACAGCTGGAACCTGCGATCATCCACCCTCCGCACTTCCTGTGTTGGTGGCTTGTGTTTGCCTGCTTGCTGGAATTGAAGGAATTCAATTCCTTTTCTCCAAAGATGCTGCCTGTCCCACTGAGTTACTGCAGCTTTTGAAGTTCAAGTTCAAATCTATTGTCACATGTACCAACTAAGGTACAGTGATATTTGAGTTACCATACAGCCATACTAAGTAAAAGGCAACATAAAATAAAATTTAACATAAACATCCACCACAGGGGAATCCACATTCCTCTGTGTTGGAAGGTAATAAAGTTCAATTATCTTCCTGCTTTGTTCACCCGTGGTCAGGGCTGTTGAACCCTCCACAGTCGCCACTGCCGACGGTCCGATGTCCGAAGCCCTCGCGTCGGGATGATGGAAACTCCGGCGTCGGGACGGATTGAAATACTCCGCAGCATGGAGCTCCCGAGTCGGCCTCTTCTTACCGGAGACCGCAGGCTTCACGGTGTTAATGTCCACAGGCCCCATGGTTGGAGCTCTTCACAGGCGATCCTCAGCAAAGGATCACAGGCTCCGTGATGTTAAAGTTCGTGCGCCCGCGGCTAGAAGCGTCGGCCAGTCTTCAGGAAAGGCAGCACCACTCCATGTTGTTAGGCCGCAGGGGGGGACGGAGATACGATACGGAGATACGATATGGAGAAAAATCGCATCTCCATCGAGGTAAGTGATTGAAAATAGTTCCCCCCAATTCCCCCCCCCCCCCCTCACCTCCCACACAAAACAGACCAAGAAACACTAAATCATACTTTTAAAACATACTTAAAATAATAAAAACAGAGAGAGACAGACAGACTGTTGGTGAGGCAGCCACTGCTGGTGGCGCCACCCAGTGGATTTTGTGTCTATCCTGGAAATGAAGACCAGGCTTGCAGTCAGATGTAGTTAGTACTGGTGGGTCGAGGATACCAGGCCTTTAAGGACAGTTATTTGTTCAGATTCAAGTTTAGCAATAAAGAGTTTACAGCACAGCCATTCAGACAGTAGACCAGACATTTTGATTGAAATACAACAAACACTATTCAGAATTCAAATGATGGGGCTTACAGTCGTATGTTTATGGGTACCAGCACACATTGGCATTAGAGGAAACAAAATGGCAGATAAGGTAGCAAAAGAGGTAACAAAAAGAAGTAAGATTGATTTAAGTATTAACATAGAAACATAGAAATTAGGTGCAGGAGTAGGCCATTCGGCCCTTCGAGCCATTCAATATGATCATGGCTGATCATCCAACTCAGTATCCCGTACCTGCCTTCTCTCCATACCCCCTGATCCCCTTAGCCACAAGGGCCACATCTAACTCCCTCTTGAATATAGCCAATGAACTGGCCTCAACTACCCTCTGTGGCAGAGAGTTCCAGAGATTCACCACTCTCTGTGTGAAAAAAGTTCTTCTCATCTCGGTTTTAAAGGATTTCCCCCTTATCCTTAAGCTGTGACCCCTTGTCCTGGACTTCCCTAACATCGGAACAATCTTCCTGCATCTAGCCTGTCCAACCCCTTAAGAATTTTGTAAGTTTCTATAAGATCCCCTCTCAATCTCCTAAATTCTAGAGAGTATAAACCAAGTCTATCCAGTCTTTTTTCATAAGACAGTCCTGACATCCCAGGAATCAGTCTGGTGAACCGTCTCTGCACTCCCTCTATGGCAATAATGTCCTTCCTCAGATTTGGAGACCAAAACTGTACGCAATACTCCAGGTGTGGTCTCACCAAGACCCTGTACAACTGCAGTAGAACCTCCCTGCTCCTATACTCAAATCCTTTTGCAATGAAAGCTAACATACCATTCGCTGAAAGCTAACATACCATTCGCTGAAAGCTAACATACCATTAACATAGGTAAAACTGAAATCAAAGACATTATTAAGCAAAGACTGAAGGAAAGATGGCAAAAGCAATGGGAGGAAGAGCGGAGAGGACGGTGGTTCTACAGAGTCCAGAGGAAAGTGGGAGAGATGAGATGTGCAGGAAAGAACAGAGAAGAGGAGACAGTGATTTCAAGAATTAGATTTGGACACACTGGTCTGAACAGTACACTTTTTATAATAGGCAAGCATAATACAGGCAGATGTGAATACTGTGGGCAAGAAGAGACAATAGTGTCATTATACATTGTGAGAGGTATGAGGAAGAAAGAAGACAAATGAGTGAACGATTCAGAAAAGACAAAGTACAATTTGATTTAATAGATATTTTACAAAAGAATTCATATAAGTGATATCACATCCTAATGCTTTTTCTCAGGGTAACCAATTTCTTTGGAAAGATATAGGTTATTAGTATATAAGTTATAATGTTATTTGATCCACACTCCATACCAGTTGGTGGCGGTAATGCACTAAAAAGTTGTTTGCCAACCGCCAAAAAAAACTACATAGAAGAAGAAGAAGTTGGTACTGGCTGAGGAATGAATCCGTATCACAAATGTGAGTGTAGAGGGCTGTGAGAAGTGGGATTCCAGTGCAGCGCTGAGGCAGTGCTGCATTGTGAGGAGGCATCCTCGTGGGAAATGTTATTTAGCTGAGCATTGAAACTGAGGTTCTCTGAGAGGAATGTTATGCATACCTGTTTAGGACAGTATTTATTCCTCAGCCACATAGAAACATAGAAACATAGAAATTAGGTGCAGGAGTAGGCCATTCGGCCCTTCGAGCCTGCACCGCCATTCAATATGATCATGGCTGATCATCTAACTCAGTATCCCGTACCTGCCTTCTCTCCATACCCTCTGATCCCCTTAGCCACAAGGGCCACATCTAACTCCCTCTTAAATATAGCCAATGAACTGGCCTCAACTACCCTCTGTGGCAGAGAGTTCCACAGATTCACCACTCTCTGTGTGAAAAAAGTTCTCCTCATCTCGGTTTTATCTGTTCTTTATCGCATTGCTGTTTGAATGCTGCTGGAATGCACTGACTGGCTGTTGTGTTTTACCCATTGTAAAGGTGACTACACATTAAAGAATACTCAATTGGCCATAAAATACTTTGAGAGAGTTTGTGAATGGGAATGCACGAGAACATGTCTATCTCTAGTCTTCCATCTCTGTAGAGGCTTTGGAGAGGGTGCAGAGGAGGTTTACCAGAACGATGCCTGGATTATGTGGTATTAGCTACAGGGAGAGGTTGGCAGATTTGGATTATTTTCTCTGTTTTTTTGAGACCTGATAGGTATATAAAATGATGAGAGGCATAGATAAGGTAGCGTGGATGGAAACAATCAAATAAGTATGTAGTAGAGGGCAGAGGTTTACGGTGAGAGGGGCAACGTGTAAAGGAGATGTGTGGGGCAGGTTTTTTTACATAGAGAATGTTGAGTGTCGGGAATGTGCTGGCAGGAGCAGATATGTTTATGACATTTAAAAGACTTTTGGATAAGCACATGGATATGAATGGAATGGAGGGATAAGTGCAGGTGGATAAGTGATGGTCTTCGCATCATGTTCGGCACAGACATAGTGGGCCAAAGGGCCTGTTCTGCTGCTGTACTGCTCTATGTTGTAATAAAATTGGATCAGTGTCATGTAAATGTGTGCCGGGTGGTTAGCTTACATCCAGTGGGTCAAAGATGCTGTCTCTCCGAGCAGTTTGATTCCACGGTGTGATGAGACATCATTATTCCTAAAACCACAATCAAAAGATAGAGTTAATCCCAACTAGTGTGATTCACAACATCCTAAAGCGCTTTACAGCCAATGAAATAATGAATTGTTTTATACATAACATGTTCCTAAAGAAACAGTATGATGTAAGTACGCATTTAATCTGATTATTTGACACCTCAGACAACTACCCTGCTGATCTACAAAATAATTCCTTGGGATTCCCTCATGCCCACTGAAAAAAATAGAATGGTGTCAGTTTAAATTAAAATCTAAAACATTGTACCTCGGAAAATAAATCGCTCCCTCTGCATTCTACTGGAATACTAACCCAGACTTTTGTGTCAAGTCTCTGCAGTTTGATTTAAAACTTACTGACTCAGAGTGTAAACAACAGAGGTCAGAGCTGGAAATGGAGTTTCAGGTTTTCTGAAGAGGAAGTTGTTTGTTTGTAGGAACGTGATAAATGTCCCAACTTCTTCGATTGCAACAAATGAATTCCCCTTGAACAGCTGAGGGGAATTCCACACAAAGAGCAGGGGCATTACAACTGGTCAGATGCGACTGTGAACTGATATGGGGCTAAAAAGGTAATCCAGAGTAAATGATTCGCCAGGGTTACCAAGAACCATTAAGTCTCCTGCAACTTGCCATTCTTTACAAACTGGGGTGCAACCCAAAACCAGACTGATCAAACTGCATAGCCTTTGTTACTGTCTCCACCCATCTGCCAATCATCCTTCCTCATCTATTCCCACCTATTACCTACGAGATTTCCCCCATTCCTTCCCCTCACCTTTCCTTAACAGTTTTCTTTCCTCGTCTCCCGTCAGTCTGAAGAAGAGTCCAAACCCGAAACATTGTCTGACCATTCCCCTGCTTTGATAATGCCTGATCTACTGAGTTCCTCCAGCACTTTGTCATTTGCTCAAGGGTCAGCACCTGCAGTGTCACCCTCAATCATTGAGCTGTAGTGCTGTATTACATTGGCACATTATTGCTACTGGGCACTATTGGTGGGCTCAGGTCTGCAACTGCATTACAATGGGGCTCAATCCTGGTGAAGAGAAGGCTACCACGAAGTAAAAGCTACCAATTGAGAAGAATTTATGACAACACCTTCTGGTAATCATTCATAGCACAATAGTCACTGAATCTACACTAGCCATTGTGCCACCATTAACAGTAATCCTACACTAATGCCATTCCATTCCCCCCACATTCCCACAACCCCTCCAGATTCATATTGGGGTAGTCGGTATTCTTTGAATGATCGTCCACATCGTGATGTCCATCCCAAAGACTTGGAGACATGTTTTGTGTACATGGGATTCCCAGATGAAAGTGAAAAAATAACCAATAACAATTTTCTTGGAAGAGTGGTGATGGTCTGGAACTCATGATCCAAACTTGGTGCAAACAGAATCAATCGGAACTTTCAAACTGCAAACTCCAGAGAAGATCATTGGCTGAATGAAAGACTGTACACTCTGTACGGAACTCGCACATATATGAAAGACCAAACAGGTTTCCGCCATGTTGCGACGGTCCTGCAATTCTATGAAGAGTTTGTGAACAAACTGTTAGTATCAGCGATTGCAGTCTTCTGTGAGGTATCAGTTTCAGCTGGACATGAAACGTAGAAAGTTAACGACTCTTCTACAGTTAACTTACATGTAAATAGCAAAACAACTCACCTTCTTCCGCTGCCTGACTCCCAATGATATTAGAACATAACCCATTTAATCATGTGTTGGATAATTTGTTTGGGTACTTCCTCTGGTAAGGAAGGAGAGTACCGAGGTCATGACCTTAAAGTGGGTGCTAAGTGTAGAGGAAATCAGAAAGACATTGAGGCTGAGAGCCAACGGAATATTCCAAAAGGAAAATTTGTGGACTTCTGATTGGCAGAAGTTGTGGGACTAAGAAGTATGTGGACATAAATTAAAAAAACTCTGGAAATCTGAAATAAAACCAGAAAATGTCAGCAGCTGGTGTGAAAAGAGAAACGGGTTGTATTCTGTTTCTCTTTTCACACATATCTCCTGATTGCTGAATTTTCCAGCATTTTCTGGTTTTATTTTAGAAGTACATAAATGTGTTAAATAGAATTTTATCTGGAGAAGTGTGAAGTAATACATTTGGAGAATGCAACAAGTTGTGGGCTTGTAAGTGTAGAGAGGGATCTTGGTGCACAAGTTTCACAGGTCCTGAATGCAACAGGACAGTTGGACACTATTGGCTTAAATAGTTTTGGTCACCACAATACGGAAAGGAAGTAACAGCACCAGAGATGATGCTGAGCACATTTAGAAGGCTACTAATAGAAGGACATACAAACAGAAGCAGCAATGTGACTCATCTAGAGGTTCTCGGTAGAAGGCTCCCAGGATGTCACACGCGTGGAGAAGGCTATCGATATGACGCGGAGTGGGAACTTAGTGGCCCAGGAGACTTGGTGGCCGGTGAAGGAACACCTGGCGGATTGTGGCTGAAGGGGGAAGCCTCCAAGCACCCGTGGCCACACGTGGCGATAGTCCTGGCTCGCCGCTGCGAAGAAAGATCCGGCGGACCACGGCTGCAGGGGGAAGTTCGGAAGCCGCCAAGTTCGGCCCCGAGGAACGGAGAGCTGAGGAGATGGGCGTCATTGGCCACAACGGATGCGAGGAGTAGGCCGGTAGCAGAAGACCAGGGTATTGCCTCCAGTGCCTTCAAGTGTGGCTTCAGAAGAAACAGGGACACAGAGTGGGTCAGGCAAGGAGAAGAACTTTGGTTGGTGGGCTGAGCTGGTCAAGGGCGATGGAAGAGGCCCTGCAGCAGCCTGGGGCTGACCTGGATCGGGAGCCGCTCCAGTACATTGAGCACATGGACCAGACTTTGGACTCTTTTGTAAATGGTGCTAAACTATGGCAACTCATGCATGTGCGATCTTTGCAAACAATAACTTCACTGTGCAGTGCACAAGGACAGTAAAGCACCATTAAACCATTGTTCCACCATTCAAAAAAATCATGATCTTTTACCTCAGAACCATTTCCTACAATAATCCCATGTTCCTTGACAACTTTAATATCCAAAAAATTATTCATGTATGTCTTGTAGCTATGCAGTGACCGAGCTTCCACAGCCCTCTTAGGTAGAGAATTCCAATGGCACACCACCCCATGGATGAAGATATTAGTTTTCACCTCAGTCCTGAATGGCCAGCACCTTATTCCAGAGCTGTGACGCCTGGTTCTGGAGAACCCATGTGAGAGAAACATTCTCCCTCTTTCTGCCTTTAGGTCTTTTAAAAAAATTGTATATTTTAAAGAAATCACTTCATATTACTGTAAACTCGAGAGTATATAAGCATGATCTGTCTCATCTCTCCCATAGAACAAGCTCACATCTTAGGGAGCAATGTGGTGACCCTTCTTTACACTCGCTCGTGTCACAAGTACATCGTTTTCTGACTGCTTCGTTAGACCACGTGTAGCTCGCTGTTGGCTTGTGTCATCATCCAACGTTGACAGAATTGGTCGCCTAACGCATCACAGAGTGCATCGTGTCATCGTTTCCAGGGATCGCCACAAGGAGGCTTCTGTCATGATCCCCCCTTGGGTACTTACACAAGACCTATACATAGTGTATAAGATGCATTAACGTCTTCTTTTTTGCACAGACTTTTTACTTTCACTGCCTTGCAGAATGTATGTATAATTGATGTTTCTGTGTGTTGGTCAGAGTCTAGGTGCAAACAACATGTTCATTGTACCTGCACCTCACCATACTTGTGCACTTAACAATAAATTTAACTTAACTTGATTTAATGAAAGGCAGGAAAAATGGTAGGGGACTCATTAAGTAATTTAGTAAAGGATTAACGTATACAGATGAGGCTAAAAGACAAGTGGGGAAGATTTGGAAATCAACGTCTGAAAGAGTGGTGGAAACATACATTCTTACCATATTTAAAAGGAGCCTGGTGAGCAGTATAATCAGCACGCTCTGGACCAACAGCTGGGAATGGGGATTAAATTAAAGTTCATGTTGACTGACATCGACATGAAAGGTTGAATGACTTCCTTTGGTCCCATGAATGTCTATGATTTATACGATTTAAATGCTATTACAGTGTAATAAATGCTCCAATGTACAAAAATGGCAATTGATTTTTGCAAAGCAAGTTCTTAAAAATGGCAATAGCAGAATGACCAAATAGTCTATGCTTTTAAAATGTCAATTGAGCAAGAAATATTTATCAGACATTACTTTTCTTCAAAATAGGATCACCTGGAAGGGAGTAAAAATTCATGATTTGTATCCATCAAAGGTCAGCACGACTTAGACAGTCAAAACTTGTTATACCGAGCGGAAATGTCCAAGACTAGAGGGCATCATTTTAAGATGAGAGGAGCAACATTTAAAGGAGATGTGCCTAGTGTGTTTTTTACACAGAGAGTGGTGGGTGCCTGGAACAGTCTGCCAAGGATGGTGGTGGAGGCAGAGATGATAGTGGCATTTATAGAGACTTTTGCATCATGTAGATAAGCAGGGAGTGGAGGGATATGGATCACATACGGGCAGCAGGAGTTCATTTAACTTGACATCATGGACATTGTGGGCCTGGTACTGTTCTATCTCTGAGAACATGGGTGCTTTCTCAGTGTTGTCTTGGAGGGAGCTTCCAGGCTTTGTCACAACCTCATGACACAGAAGTAATACTGGTGCCCTACTGTGCCACAACTAACACCTGATTAGATTAGATTAGATTAGATTAGATTAGATTCCTTTATTGTCATTCAGACCTTTCGGTCTGAATGAAATTTTGTTGCCTGCAGTCATACACAATAATAATAAATAACAAAACACACAATAAACACAAATTAACATCCACCACAGTGAGTTCACCAAGCACCTCCTCACTGTGATGGAGGCAAAAGTCTTAGTCTCCGTCTCTTCCCTCCTTGTTCTCCCTCTACGCTGAGGCGATCCAGGCCGAAGATGCCGCCATCCAGTCCAGCGGACCTCCGAAGTGATGTCGCCGCCGCCTCAGCTCCGATTCGGGCTGATACCGAAAGCCGGAACGCTGCCTCCGCTCCGAGTCCCGCTGCCTCAGCTCCGATTCGGGCCGATACCGAAAGCCGGAACGCTGCCTCCGCTCCGAGTCGGGCCGCCGCTGCCTCAGCTCCGAGTCCCACTGCCTCAGCTCCGAGTGGGCCCGCCACCGCCTCAGCTCCGAGTCGGGCCGCCGCTGCCTCAGCTCCGAGTCCTGCTGCCTCAGCTCCAAGTCCCGCAGCCTCAGCTCCGAGTGGGGCCGCCGCTGCCTCAGCTCCGAGTTCCGCTGCCTCAGCTCCGAGTCCCGCAGCCTCAGCTCCGAGTCCCGCAGCCTCAGCTCCGAGTCCCGCTGCCTCAGCTCCGAGTCGGGCCGCCGAAGACAGAGGGAGGTTTGAAATGAAAAAACAGTGAGGGTGACAATGGCGTAATCCTTTTTGAAAGCGAGCATATGAAAGAAACTTAACTCCCTTTTTCTTGCATCCCTGACATACACATACCACATGCATTGTACAAAGTGAAGGAGTTAGCACCGTTTGCCCACACTCTCAGTCCAGAAATAAGTCTTAGAAACATAGAAAATAGGTGCAGGAGTAGGCCATTCGGCCCTTCGAGCCTGCACCGCCATTCAATATGATCATGGCTGATCATCTAACTCAGTATCCTGTACCTGCCTTCTCTCCATATCCCCTGATCCCTTTAGCCACAAGGGCCACATCTAACTCCCTCTTAAATATAGCCAATGAACTGGCCTCAACTACCTTCTGTGGCAGAGAATTCCACAGATTCATCACTCTCTGTGTGAAAAATGTTTTTCTCATCTCGGTCCTAAAAGATTTCCCCCTTATCCTTAAACTGTGACCCCTTGTTCTGGACTTCCGCAACATCGGGAACAATCTTCCTGCATCTAGCCTGTCCAACCCCTTAAGAATTTTGTAAGTTTCTATAAGATCCCCCCTCAATCTTCTAAATTCTAGTGAATACAAGCCAAGTCTATCCAATCTTTCTTCATATGAACGTCCTGACATCCCAGGAATCAGTCTGGTGAACCCTCTCTGTACTCCCTCTATGGCAAGAATGTCTTTCCTCAGATTAGGAGACCAAAACTGTACGCAATAATCCAGGTGTGGTCTCACCAAGACCCTGTACAACTGCAGTAGAACCTCCCTGCTCCTATACTCAAATCCTTTTGCTATGAATGCTAACATACCATTCGTTTTCTTCACTGCCTGCTGCACCTGCATGCCTACTTTCAATGATTGGTGTACCATGACACCCAGGTCTCGTTGCATCTCCCCTTTTCCTAATCGTCCACCATTCAGATAAAAGTCTACTTTCCTGTTTTTGCCACCAAAGTGGATAACCTCACATTTATCCACATTATACTGCATCTGCCATACATTTGCCCACTCACCCAGCCTATCCAAGTCACCTTGCAGCCTCCTAGCCACCTCCTCACAGCTAACACTGCCCCCCAGCTGCGAGTCATCCGCAAACTTGGAGATGTTGCATTCAATTCCCTCGTCCAAATCATTAATATATATTGTAAATAGCTGGGGTCCCAGAACTGAGCCTTGCGGTACCCCACTAGTCACTGCCTGCCATTGTGAAAAGGACCCGTTTACTGCTATCTTCAACCTGCCAGAGACAGTACTGACAGTGCTGCCCGTCGGGTGTTAATTCCACTGATTTACTGACGGGTACATTACAGTTTGCTTCAACTGTTGCAGTTCTGCCGTCTGTACTTCCCCAGGATTTTCAGCTTCATCCTCCATTCTCAGTAAATAAACCAGAACTTCCTTATTTCTTACTTCCTGAAATTGAAGTTCCCGAATTGCAGTTTTATTTTTCTGTAAACCCCTGCAAATTTCCCTTTCATAAACAAAGTTTTGAGAAGACGGCAATTGTGAGCTTCTGAGGTATACCTGTGCCACACTGGTCATAATTAGAACGTGAAGGATCAGATTGATCATTGAGACTGAGAGATGGGTTGGAATTAAGAGGAGAGATTGTAATTGTTGAGGAATCAAGAGAGGTGAGACCAATAAGGGTAAGAGTTAAATTCTCTAGCTGTAGGGAAAAGTTTTTTTCACTTATAATACATACCTGATTGCAGGAGCACCTTCAGCATGTGTTCAGGGAAACATGGCATTACAGTTTGTGTTTAAGCACAGGAAAGGGTATATTTGATATTATTACATTTAGTAAAGCACTTTTGCAATGTTACTTAAGCATATCCGTGGCTCCACATGTAGCAAACAAATCTTACACTAGAGATAGACACAAAATGCTGTAGTAATTCAGCGGGACAGGCAGCATCTCTAGATAGAAGGAATGGGTGACGTTTGGGTCGAGACCCTTCTTCAGACTGAGTTTGCCTGTCCTGCTGAGTTACTCCAAAATGTTGTGCCTATCTTTGGTTTAAATCAGCATCTGCAGTTCCTTCCCACATAACCCTTATACTGGCATGGTTTGTTATAATTCTCGAAACCCCACGCAGCATTCACTCCCCTTCCAATAATCCAAATCTTTCCCAATCAACAACTATCTCACCATCATCTTTCCCTCCTCCAGATCATTTTCTCCCTCTCCATCATCTCCACACTCCTGACCTCCCGTTTCACAACTTAACCAATGTTAATTTGTGTTTATTGTGTGTTGTTTATTATTACATGTATGGCTGCAGGCAACGACATTTCGTTCAGACTGAAAGGTCTTAATGACAAATAAAGGATTCAATTCAATTCCTATTTTGTTTTACACACACAGGTTCCTCAAAAAACTGTCATAATTCCCCTTTAACCCCCCCCCCATCTTTACCCCCGGCTGGCGATGGCGATTGTCCCGCGTCCACGCCGGGTGGTGATGTCAGGCAACGACATTTCGTTCAGACTGAAAGGTCTTAATGACAAATAAAGGATTCAATTCAATTCCTATTTTGTTCACACAACAGGTTCCTCAATTGACTGTCATAATTTCCCTTTTAACCCCCCCATCTTTACCCTTCGCTCTGTCCCCTTCCACCTCACTGGTGGAAGGGGACAGCACATATCCTACCAGTCACATATCCTACCCATTCCCCAATTCAACACCTCTCACTTGTATCTACCTATCACTTGCTAGACTTTGTATCACCCCACCTCTCATTTGCAACTTTCTCCCACCTACGACAATCAGCCTGAAGAAGGGTCCCGACCCAAATTGGCACCTGTTTCTTCCCTCCATAGTTGCTGCCTGACTTGCTGAATTCCTCCAGCACACTGTGCTTTGCTCAAGATTCCAGCATCTGCAGTCTCTTGTGTCACCTCAATTGACACAACATGCAATATCCAATCTAAGATGCATTAGATGCACCATAATCTGCAACCGAGATCACTCCTTAAAGGCCAGTTTGTGCTAGTACCCTTTAAGATCTCTCCAAAACCTGATCCCTCCAAGTATATTGCCTGTCAAAATCTGACACTGATCACATAAGGAAATATTATGACAGTCACTCAAGAAAAAAAAAGTGTTCAGGAACAAACTAAAGTAGGAAAGAAATGTCGAGCTGGAGAAATGTAGGGAGGAATTTGTGGAGTGTGTGGCAAATGCAGCTGAAGGCATGAATTTCAATGGTAGATCTAGTAGAACTGTGAATGCACAGAAGCCAGAAGAGGAATAGTGCAGGAATCCTGGATAATTTAGAGGCTAGAGAGGGATAGAGACAGATTTAAAAACAAGCATGAAAGTTTTAAAACCGAGATGTGTTGCTGGATTGGAATCTAGTGTAGGTCAGAGATCACAAGGGTGAAATGTGAACAGAGCTTAGTGCAAGCTAGGATATGAGTATTAATGAGCTGAAATATACATGGATTGCAAGTTGGGAGTCTGGCCAGGAGAGCAACAGAATAGCGGAGAATAATCCAGAGGGAAGGTATTTTAAGCCATATTGAAAAGGTTGAAGGGGGTTTGTAGGGTCATTTGTTGTCGTGGTCCTATTGACATCTTCCTTCTTTCAACTCTGTATGGGTTAGGAAGCTTTGTCTCCAGGGCAACAATGAATTCAAACAACATTTGCTAATACGACTCGACCCAGCTGTGGATAATTTTAGCTACCACGTGACTGTGTCTGATAGCAGGCTGCAGATTCTGGGCTGGGTGTGATTTGGACACCTGCTGCTAACTGTAACTTTAGAGCATACACATTCAAAAATGATTTCTGTTTATCCACACCTCCCGCCTGCAATCTTTCAGATCCATTTCCTATACTCAAGCTACAAGACTCGATGTAAGGTTAAATTGTGTCGTATTTTTACAGTGATCTCAGGAATGCATGATAAGACATCTTGGTCACAATGTCATTTTGATATGCGTTCACTCTGTCGAGTTAGAAGATAGGACAGCCAATTAGCACTAAGCAAGGTCCCAGAACAAGAAATGTGATAAAGATCAAATAATCTATTTTTAGTGAAGTTGGTTGAGGTTTATTTATTGGCCAGTACACCAGCGAAAATGCATCTGCAGTTCTTCAAATTAGTGCTGCGGGATGTCTTACACCTATCCACGAGGGCAGATAGGGACATTCAACCGGAAGACATCATCTTGAGCTGCACCACTCACATCTCAGATAAGATTATGTACTCAATTCCCTGGAGTGACCTCAAGTCAAGTGTGTAGCCAACAGAGCCAAGGTTGAGAATGAGATCTATTGGTCTTGCAGGCAACAGAGCTCACATTTCCCATAGAGGCCAAGATTCCCATTCATGCCATTTTCCTTAGGCCCTGCAAGATTAAGCCATGTTTCCATATTCCAACTTTGTTAAACAATAAAACATGGCTGATGTGTATCACAGATCTCAGAGGCTGAATTTTATAAGGCAATCTCAGTGTTATTTTTCAATAAATATGGATCACAAAGGTTTTTGACCCACTGTACTGGGGGGTGGGGAATGTGTTTCCCCTGCATCTACGCATGGTATTAGGATGAATCTTCATGCTTTGGTTGACAATGCATTGTCTGAGTGGGACAATCCTTTACAAATACCTGATAAACTGTGCACTATATTGGTCAATGATGAATGTGGACAGATAGATCTTTGAAGGATCTCACTGGACATATCATTTGGACTTTTACATTTAGAGCAGTTCTATATCTTTTCAGAAGGAGGGAAAGATGATGCCAGGTGGCTTGCCTGGGGTGAAGACATCTTCTCACCAACCTGGATCTGTGTTCTGTTGGCATCAACTCCATCTCTGTTCTTGGGATGTGGGTACAATGAACAATGCTGATAGTTATTGCCTGTTCCAAGTTGCCATGATATGCCATTGGTGATGTGCTTCCTTCCTGAACTGCTGCAGTCAATAAATGTTTACCTTGTTGCAGGAAACAACTGCAGATGCTGGTTTATACCGAAGAATTAAAATTCTCAAGTTATAATAGCAATATTTTATTTAATTTTTTCTGGTTTGCTGGTCCAGATCTCTGGATTTCAACACATATAACATAGGCAATAGAGTGTTACACCTTTTGTGTTGGTCATGACATGATCAAACTATGTATCCTACCATTGATTCAAAGGCATAACTATGTTGGGACTGCAATCAATCTTGATAATACCCCCATGACCACATATTCCTGCCTCCATATTTAGATATTTTTATTTTGATGATTTCTATAACTTTTCAGAATGGGAGAAAGATAGGGCCATGTTTATTGGTCAACATGGATTCCTCATCTCACTAAAAAAGGATAATTACTGAAAGCAGTTGCAGGTAAAGTTAATGTTTAAGAATGCATCTTCCCAGCTGATAATACATAATAAAGGAATGTCATCAAGAAGGATCTTGACCCGAAACGTCATCCATTCCTTCTCTCCAGAGATGCTGCCTGTCCTGCTGAGTTACTCCAGCATTTTGTGGCTATCTTCGGTTTAAACCAGCTTCGGTAGTTCCTTCCTACACTGTCGGTTTCTTTTTGCCAGCATGGAAATGAAGTCTGAATTTGTTGGAATGAAGATAACATTTCTCCTGTTTTTTTCCCACAATCCTGCTCTCTGGCGTTGGGAGGAATTGGCTTTTCACCATCGTCCCCTCCAAATCCATTCCAGTACGTTATCAAAGGCCTGTCTTCATGTGTGAGACCAGAGAGTGAGAAACAGCAGGCTCTTAGATAGAAATAAGTCTTGCAAGGAATCTTTGTCTTTCTGTTATCACACATACACACACACAAATGCTCACCACATGAGCTCCCAGGAAAACTGAAGTGGTTTCGTTTTTTTTATTTTAAAGATATTCTCACCAAGAAACAGAGAAATGATTTTAGATCTGGACTTGATAATAGATCATCAATCAGGAACAAGGTCACAAACATGACAAGTGCTAATGAAGCATATGTGGCAGTCAGGCTGAGACAAGCCTTGCAATCTTCCTACTTGCAATTTATTACAAGACAGGGAGTGTTTGCAAATGGCACAATGGTAATTGGTCCTTTCTCAATCTCACACACTGGAGATAAGGATGGAAAGAACCACCATTGTTCAGGAATGGTAGGGTTTCCCCATGCTGACTGGGGGATTCCTGAGCACATGCACTGTGGTAAGATTGGGTGCAGAAAGAGGAATTGATTGTTGCCAAGAGGAGGTTACTGTTTGCCTGAAATTTATCCAGGAGACATAATTTTTTGGTCACATTTCACTGGGCTTTTTTGCTCCTTAAAATATTTCCTATTCTGCTACTTTATCCGTGGACTAGTTTCTCAAGCGTATACTTCACATTTTCATCGTACAGCAATGTACCCGTTTCAGATAACTGGCTAATTGACCTTTGGCCATCATATCCATAAAACCCATTCATTACATCTTGGTCGACATCATCTCTGCTATGACTCCTTTCAGCTTTGATTCTGTCTGTTTCGTCATTCTTCTCCATGAAGTGTTGGTTCAATGACGATGATCATTTTAATTTGCATCTGGACTTGATCTTTGAAGGTTTGGGAATGATGCTATCAGATGGAAGGATTTGAAAAAGCAATAGTGATTGCAGTATGGTCAGGTAAATAAAGCTATTGTATTTAACATAACATTAAAATTAGCTCAAAAAATTATTTCCATCAGTTAGCTCTGAGCACGGGATGGGGACATTGCTTGCCGCAAATTATTGCTCATCCCTAGCATATCTGAAACAACGCCTAGTCCTGGCAACCCCTAGTGACTCAGCACAGTCTGACAATCTTTTCTTCTTTTTCATCACATTTCTCTTTGTGTTGAAATTGTGGTTTTTTTCCAATTTCCTTCTATGATTTTCTCCTGTGTTTTGTTCACTATAGTGTTCAAGAAATTAACTTTCAACTCTGGGAGACTACAGGACAATCCAGGATGATAGGCCACACAACTCTGTTGCTGGTGATGCCCCTTTGCTTAAAACCTTCCCCGTTGACCATCCGGGATGGAAGTCATTTTTATCAACTCTCTTTCCTGGTAAAAACATGCAGTTATACAGCATTTGTTTTATTTAATCACCACAAGATGTTTATAAGAGCACTGAATTACTATAGGAAACCACTCTAGCCTATTTAGCTCCTCAACCTCATTCCACCATTTCATGACTGTTCTCTAATCTAACTCCATATGGGATAATTTCCCCAATTTTCCTTAATACCTCTGTTTATCCAAATTTATCCAAAATGTTGCCATTCACTGCCTGATAAAGCTATCGACAAAATTGCTTTTGAAAGATTTGATCTGATTTTCAGACTAATGTAGCCTTCCCGATGAGTGGTGCCAAAAACTACTCACAGACTCCAGGTGTGGTGGAAGAAGTGTTTTGCACAAGTACAATACAATATGTATTTTTGACCCCCAGTCCACTAGTTATAAAAAGCAGCATTCCATAAACGGTTCTGATTATTTTCTGTATTGTCCATGGCATTATGTGGACCCCGAGGTATATTTCAACTTCTATTAAATCACACCTCTCACCATTTAGAAAGCATTCCATTCTTTTCAGGTGCAAAATGGATGGGCATATATAATAGTATAAAAAATGTGTAGGAAGGAACTGCAGATGGTGGTTTAAATCGCTGGTTAAAATGCTGGAGTAACTCAGCGGCACAGGTAGCATCTCCGGAGAGAAGGAATGGATGACCCTTCTTCAGACTTTGATTTTAATAGTTTCCAAATCTATTTGCTTCAGTCTTTCATGTTCACTCAATCAATTAATCTCTCTGGATTTAATGCCTGAATTTACATCGATTTACGATGCCCCCTATCTCTTGTCACAAGCACAATGGGATATATAACTTGCCATTTAATCATCTAGGTCAATTATGGACTTTTGAAAAATATAGAGCCCCAACACAGGTCACTGCAGTCACATCAATCACATTCTGCCAATTTCAGTCATTGCCTAATCCCCACTCAGCCAATTTTCCAGCCACTGCACTAAGTTCTCTTCAATTCAAAGAGCTTTGGTTAACAGTCTCTTCATCAAATGCCATAGATACAGAAGTCCAAATGAACAACACCTGGAAATACTTACTGCCCACTATTTAGTTATCTCTCTAAAAACACTTGAATTCAGTGAGCTTGAACTCTCATTTGCAAATTTATACTGGGCCTCGCAGATCTACACATATTTTTCAAGATTCTCACTCACTCTGGTAATATTCCCCACAACGGATATTATGTAAATTTGTTGGTCATTTCCTAAATTTCATCATTCAGCCGTTTAAAAAAGTGGATAATTTTCCAGCTAAAGAAACAGTTACTAAATTAAGGAAACTTTAGAAAATGATAGTTACGGCTTTCCAATGTTCTCAGCTACAAACTGTACTTTAAAACGCTACAATAGGGAATACCTCGTTTGTCATGGAATGGATGGAAGGTTCCATTAGATTAGACAAATGCAAATTTTATCCAAAAAGGGAACCAGCAAACAGGAAACCAAAGGTCAATTAACTCAACGTCTGTCTTGGGAAAAATATCTGAAGCTATTATTATTTACATTAAAAAAGGGTATTTACACAAATTCAAAGTAATCTGACAAAGCATCATGATTTTCTGAAAAATAAATAACTTTTCAACAATTTAATTGAGTTATTTGAAAACATAACATGCCATGGATACAGGAGAACCAGTAGATGTATTGTGGGTAGATTTTTAGGTATTTGATAAGGTTCACATCAAAGGTGATTGTGGAGAATCATGGTGCAGGATTGAACAAATTAGTGGAGATAGACCATTTAATAACTAACTGGACTAACAGGAAACAGACAAGGCTCAAATGGGTCTTCCCTCGATTGGCAAGATATAAAGAGTGGTGTTCCACACGCATTGGTGTTAGCACTTTATTTATTTTATAATTTATGTCTCGGATGAAAAATAGTTATTAAATTTGCTCATGACACGAAGATAGGTAGCAAAATACATTGTAAAGCGGGCCTATGGAGGCTACAAAAGAATGTTGATGGGTTATGTGTGAACAAAGATCTAGCATATGGTGTATATTCTGGGAAAATGTGAACTTATTCAAATAGGCAGGAACAATATAAAGTAATACTAAATGGTGAGAGAGTCCAGTGCCCAGAGATACAGAAGGATCTGAGAGTTCTAGTGCGGAATTCACACGTAAAATGCAGGTGCAGAAAGTAACGTGGAAAGCTGACAGAATATTATTAATATAATATAGAATATTATTGTCTCCACATGGGCGAGACCAAGCGCAGGCTCAGAGATCATTTCGTTGAACACCTCCGATCAGTCCGTCGTAACCCATCTGATCTCCCGGGTGCTCAGCACTTCAACTCCCCCTCCTATTCCCAATCTGACCTGGGCCTCCTCCATTGTCAGAGTGAGGCCCAATGCAAATTGGAGGAACAGCACCTCATATTTCGCTTGGGTAGTTTACACCCCAGCAGTATGAACATTGACTTCTCTAACTTCAGATAGCCCTTTCTTTATCTCTCCATCCCCTCCCCCTTCTCAGTTCTCCCACCAGTCCGACTGTCTCCGCCTACATTCTATTTTTGTCCCGCCCCCTCCCCTGACATCAGTCTGAAGAAGGGTCTCGACCCGAAACGTCACCCATTCCTTCCCTCCAGAGAGCTGCCTCACCCGCTGAGTTGCTCGAGCATTTTGTGTCTACCTTCAATTTTAACCAGCATCTGGAGTTCTTCCTTACACAGAATGTTATCAATTATTGCTATATGGAATTGAATGTAAAAGTGTGGAGCTTATACTTCAGTCAAATTGGGTGAGACCAAACCTAGAGAACTGCGTATTGTCCATATTTCCTTATTTAAGGGAGGATGATAACTCATTGGAAGCAGTTTAGGGAAGGATTTGATAGAATAATACCTGGAATGGAAGAGTTATTGTGGGAGCATATAAGGGAACAAGAATGGGACATGTTGGCTGACGTGGGGAAGTTGGGCTGAAGGGCCTGTTTCCACGCTATATCACTATGACTCTAAATAATTCCAAACACAAAACATGTAGGAGAAGGGAAGCAGAAACATTGCGTTAGAGGAAAGATAGAAAAATTATTCCTTACTAGGAGTCTAGCTAATGAGTACTTTAGAGAGAAGGGTGCGTGCTGAATTTATAGCCACATGATCACAAGAGACAGCATTTGGAATCATGAAAATAATTTTAAAAATAGCTGCAATAAAAATGAACACATTGTTGTATTGGTTTGTTAACTTGAAGTTAACACTGTGAAATAAGTTGAATGCTTCGGGGGAACACTGCCTTCTACTTCGAGGTTTTGGCTCCTCTTGCTGAACTCATGTTTCAGAGCAAACGGAACCTGACCCTTGGCTCTGAACCCTATTCACCCTCTCTGCATTTACAATGCAGTGGCTGGTTGGATTTCAGAGTGGTTGAAGCAAGGTGTTGGCTACTTGAAATACTCTCATCGAGAGGTCAATCCAGGAAGAAATCAGCATTAAACATGACAAATGCTCAGCCAATTCTAGTTCTGCTAATAACCTCCAGGTCCCCTGTAATCAGAGAAGTAACTCTCCAAACAAACTCTCACATTCCACATAGCTAATACTGATTAAGTTACCTCTGGTCCTTTTATGAAAGTGTTGTCTGATGGAAATTGCTGACAAGCCAAATACATTGCTATGGTAACCCCAATTTAGTCCCAAGCACTAAAATCACCGTACACGCAAAATTGTACCTCGTCCATGTATTTGCTGAAAAAAATCTCCTGCTATACAGTAACAAAGTATTATCCAAAAATGATTGTAGAATCTGCTATTTATCTTATTTTAATAAATACACATAAAGGTTTAAATATATTTTCATACATTGTGAAACTATGAAGATTCCAAGCTCATCAAGTGTTTCTTGTCCACTTTATATTCATGATACACAATTAGTAACATTTGAATTCTCATGTCACTAGTGAACACCTTCTTTAACAGTCACTTGTACACACTGGTGTACAGTACACACTGGTGTACAAGTGAACACCCCTCTTTCTAGTAAATACCCCTCCTTATTTCCAATTTGTTTTTTCCTCACCTGAAGTCACAGCTCAAATGATGAACGGGTCTAGACGGGGAGTGCTAGCTGGATAAATCAATCATGAAGAAAAATGCAGCCAGTCTTGAACCCGTCAAATGTGCACATTCGCGGTCAGTAGGAGTCACTTACCTGAAAGACCACTTCTAGCTGTTTGCTGGTAACCCAGTTTCAACCAGTCAACAGAGCGAATCAGTACAACCACGAGCCATATTCATCGGCCATCACTCAGTGGAGATCTCTCTCACCTACAATTCAAGCGGCCGTGGGTTTAATTGTTTTTCCAGATATCTAGGCTGAAAATCCCAGTCCAATGCAAAGACAGCACTGCCTGTCAAGGTATTAACTTCCAAATGCAATGTGAGGCCTTGTCTGCGCCTTCAGACAGACATACAAAAAATTCCCACAGCACCATTTTTTGCCATATGAGATGCACTGCCTGGAAAAATAGTGGAAGCACATTTAATGGTAATTTTCAAAGGAATTTGAAGGACTGGACAGGTTTGAAGGGGTATGGACCAAACATAGGCAGGTGGGACTAGTGTAGCTGGTACATGTAGCCGGTGTGGGCAAGTTGGGCTGGTACATGTAGCCGGTGTGGGCAAGTTGGGCCATAGGGCCTGTTTCCATGCTGTTTCACTCGATGACTAATGTAGCTGCGGCACGTTGGCCGGTGTGGGCAAGTTGGGGCGTAGGGCCTATTTTCACACTGTATCACTCTATGACTCTAATTGGTGTTTGTACTTCACATTTTTGCATCATTCAAAAATACTTAATTGCCAACAAAAAGACCTTTACCTCCACTGTCATGAAAAGGACAATTATAAATGTATATCAATTTAGAGGGTTCTCTCAAAAAGAATGTGTCTCTGTCAACTCAAGGCTGGCAAACCACAATACTATAGACCATGTAAACACCTTGTATAATGCAGTGGAAGTGGTAATCTTCAGAAGAGGTGGCAGAGAGATGCCTGATATTTAACTCTGCATCCAAACTGACACCACAAGAAGAAAACATTTTCAGGAATATTAAAAATAAAACAACCTTTGGTCCAAGCAACTGCTTATAATTTATGAACTGCAAACGCCAATCCGGAGATTGAAGGGATAGTCAGCAAATGCAATGAACCTGATCCATCCTTAGAAGGAGGGAGGGGGAGAGAGAGACGGGGGAAAGAACGAGAGAGGCGGGGGAGGGGGGTTGTTGCAGGGACGGGCACAGCAACAACTGCAAGGACGAGGGAGAGCGACAGGTTCAGCTGTCAGCCACTGCCCAGAATAGTGCAGAGTGAGCAAGGGGAGCAAGCTGCACAGCTTTGGAGAGCAGAAGCGCGAAGGCACAGTGAATGCGCCCAAGGCCACGGACTGAACAGAAACTGGGGAGATGTTCCAGATTGAGAAGGACTTTGGGGACCATTTCTCCAAGGACCCTCGTGGAAGTGTTGGAAGCGTCTGCGCTGATTATATGAGCGACACGGCCAGTTTGGTGAGTGAATTAGATGAAACGGACTACGAGGTGCGAAAGCTGACTGCTTTATCTTTCCGGAGCCTGGCCTGTCCCCACAACAATTACATCGAGCTTTCCAGCTCCAGGGCATCCACAGAGTGGTCCCTGTCGCTGTCGGATGACAGCAGCGCCACCAACAAGTGGTCCACCTACGCCGAGCTGAGTGAGGCCAACTTGGCCGAAACTCACCAGCAACCCGGCACCCCCATCCGCGCCGCAAGCGCAAAGAGCGAGGAGAGCAGGGAGGAGAGAGGTGGCCCTTCATTCGGGGGAGGGCAGGTTGAGTGTGTGGATGTGGCCGTGGAGACACAGGAGGGCCGGACCGTCCCCAAGAGGGAGATCCAGTTTAAGAAGCGGGAGAGAAGCGAGCTGACCTTCTTCGGGTCCAGCGATGCCAGTGGCGGGCAGGATGGCACTCGGTGTGGGGAGATGGCAACGAGGGACGAGGAGAGCGGTGTTTGCAGAGAGGATGCGGGGACGGAGGTGAAGGAAGGGGGCAGCGAGAGGCCGCTGCAGAGGATGGAGTCTACGGAGGAGTGTTCCAAAAAAGCCAAGCTCGCATCCTGCCACATCTCCAATGTCATCTTCAAGAAGATGCAGTTTGAGCACGAACTGAAGATGGAACGCGGCGCCGTCCACGAATCCCTCTCGTCCATGCCCTCCACCCCCTCCTCCGCCAACTTGAAGGAATTCGAGTTCCCCGTCAACGCCGAAGGCAAGCGGCGTAATTCCAGCGCAAAGCCTGAGAGTGATATCATGGGGGATGATGTGCCGGCGCTCTTGAGGAGGAGAAGCAGCGAAGTGAATGGCGAGGGTGCAGATGACAAGAGGAGCGTCCTCCGGCAAGACAGCTGCGGCTCCCTCAAGGGTGAAGGCATCTCCGCGGACGGGCACACCAACCACGACATCCTCGACGCCCAGAGAGCAGTGAGGCCAGGGAGGGCCGTGGGGTTGGGCGGAAATTTGGCCAACAATCAATCCGAAACACCAAGCGTCCGAGGCGCCTCAGATGATGTGGACTGTACCCCACCTGCTGCCAGAGAGAGATTGCAGACCAGCAGTTTGGTGGCAGGTTGCGAGGACAAAGCCAATTATATGCAGTCAGGTAGTAATTTGGAAAGAAGGAATGTCTCAAGGAGCATCTCAATGCCACAGCCATTAGGGAAGACATCTGCTTCTGGTGCCAAAAACCAGCATCAAGTAGATCCCTTTGGAACTGTTGAACAGTTGGCTCCACACATTGGCTCTCTGAGTAAGGTCATTGCCATCGACCCCAAGTATATGACCCTTCCAGCTTCATTTAAGTTTGAAACAGATGGCTGCAGGATCCAAGAGTTACAGTTTAAAAGAAGAGAATCTGTACTAGAGAAAACTAAAGGTCCGATCCACCAGGTACGGGATGTCCGCAAGCTTGTCAAGAATACCTATGGTGCCTTAAGATTCAATGCCAATGAAGCAAAAGCTTTTGGATCTGCACAGGTTCTTCAACCCGATGGCTCACGCATGCCCATGGCAGCTGATCAAACCATTGCAGCAGTGGAAGGTTCCCCCATACTGCCAGTCTACATCCAGGGCAAGACAACTGGTTGGAGAAGCAATAGCAATATATCAGTCGACAAAAAATATTGGACCTATGCTGGGAGCACAGACACCTCCAGGACATACTCTGATGATATCAAGTTATTGATTCCATTCAACACAAACAAAAGCACAATTGATCACCCACAAAAAGCAAGAACTGAAACTCAGAGTGGTAAAAAAGGCGGAGAGAAAGAGTGTGGAGTGGCAACTAAATCAACTGAAATGAAGAACTCCCAAAAGAAAATGATGAATAATGATGAATTACAAATTCCATTTGCTTCAAGAATGGAAGATACCAAGGTGCCTCCAAAAAAAGTTAATACTTCACAGGATAAAATAAGATATTCTGTTCGAGTAGAGAACCAGAATTCATCTTTATCAATGTCTAATGCATACACAGAAGATAAGAATGTAGAATCCATTGGGGCTAATCAAAACATAGCAGAGAAGTTCAGGAAGGATTTTGTAGAGCCTGCTCCAAAGAAGAATGATAGCAAAGTGCCAACCAATAGAGTTGGTTCTAAAAGAGAAGATTCAGTAAAACTAAACAGTGAAAAGAAGCATATTGGAAATATATCTTCACTCCATGAGGATCTCAATTCAGTACATGGAAAAGCTGATTCTAAAAGAGAAATTCAGAACAGGCCAGAACATACAAATAAACTCCAGAAGATTACAATTTCAAAGAATAATGATACCAAAGTAGTGGGGATTAATGAGCCTAAAAGTGTGGAAAATCAGAATATACATTTGAATACTCCAACTCATAACATAAATGATGCAAAGTTATCGGCAGGTAAAGATATATTGGAGAAACTCCATTCCAAGTTGGATCTTCAGAAGACATCATCAAGAATGTCTTCATTAAACAGTGAGAAGACTCAAGAATTAACTGGGAAAGGACAACTCAACAAGGAAAGCCAAGCCAGAAACCTGGGAAGTAAAAATAACAATCCTGAATATTCAGTTTTTAAGACTGAAAAAGTCAAAGGAAAGGATGAATGTGGAACAGAAGGTCAAGTCAAGGTAGAACAGAAGAGAAAATCTTCTGGGAGCTCCATGCTTAACACACCCATAGGAAAAGATGAGAATATTAAGACTGTTCAGTATGGTATGGAAAGTAAGATGATGATTAAGTCACTCTCCCAAACTGCAGAAGTCACAAAGTTGCCTAGGAGAGGCGAGTCTAAAAATGAGACACAAGCTGGACAGAAAAAGGAGAAAAGTGTTTCAAATAATTCCACATCAAAGAGTGATGTAATGGATGTAACATTTGGGAAATATGAAACTGTCAAAGATATACAAGTGCGGCTGGAGAATCAGTGTAAAGTTCTAGGAAAGTCAAATGAAGAAAGGGTTGGGAAAATGAAAGCTGCTGGTGAGAGTCAGGCTTGGCAGGATCATCAGAGAAGACTCCCGGGTTACTGCACCGAGACTAGTGAAAGCAAGAGCGAGTCTAAGAAGGAAAACAAGAATGATTCTGAGGATCAAGTAAAAAACGTTGAACAAGCACAAACAGTGGAAAAAAGTGGACTGAAAATGCTAAAAGAGCCAATAAAGGACAGTTATGTTTTATCATTGATTTTAGAAGAAGAAAGCAAGAATAACTCTGAGCCATCTGATGATGACATTAGAAGTAAACATTCATCTATGAAGAATCAGGCTTTAAATAGCATTACTGCACAAGCTTCTCAACCCTCTTCAATAGGTGTCACAGATAAACAAAGTACACTTACTGTGAAAGGCACAAATTATTACCAGAGCACACAGAGCACAGCAAAGACATCAACTCACAAATCTGAAAGCAATGTTAATAAGAAAAGCACATCAGCCTCTGCCACTAATATCCCTGTTTCAACTTTAGTGGAATACCAAGATACAACTTCACAAATCCTTCCAAGTCCAGAATTGAAGGTGAAGGCACTTCCTCCAATAAATTCAGTCACCAGACTATTTGGCCTGGATCAGAAGCAGAATTCCTGCGCAGGTGTGCAATCGGCTAGAGCAGAAGGCACACAAGAATATGGATCAGCATCCTTGGAAAGTGTAAATTACCTTGCTATTTCCAGTGAGGAACGAAGGTCACAGGTGCCAAATTTGGGACAAACAACCACTTCCCCTCATTCTACCGCCATTAAACCATTGCCCTATTTTCAACATCAGCGCAGCTTGGAGCTAACTGAACCTCCAAAACAAGAAATGCAGTCACTTTCTCATCCGCAGGAGCCACAGACTTCTCAGAATCCATGTTATGGCTCCTCAAAACAAGGTCAGCCTCAATTGTCCTCTTGTTTTCTAGGGACAATGCCATCAAGCTTTGTGGAGACAGCTTGTGATGTATCCCAGTCTCAAGAAACAGGTAATCCTGGCATCCCTTCTTTTCAGTACCCTCAGACTCAGAAAAAGATGCTTGTGGATCCAGAGACTGGAAACTATTACTATGTGGATGCTCCAGTTCAACCTTCACGCAGAATGTTATTGGACCCAGTAACAGGACAATATGTGGAAGTTGTAATGTCTCAGCAACCCTTTGGTGGTGTGTATCAAGTGCCTTTCTCTCCTTACATCTTACATCCAGGAGTTATGGGTCCATCTTATTTACCCAATATGCCTTATCCTGGAGTATTTGTTGGTCCTCCTGTGTCTTCTCAGAGACCTCTGGAGATGCAAAGCCAATCACTGTCTCAACAAGGTTCTGCACAAGATAAAGCAGATATGCACCACCATGAACACCCCATCCATAGGAGCTTCTCCTCTGAGTCTACACAGATGGAAACTTTGTATTATATACCAACAGGTATGCCATTATATCCAAACCCAAGTCAGCCTACTCTGCAGCAAGTAGCAACACAGGCA
This sequence comes from Leucoraja erinaceus, assembly GCF_028641065.1. Classification (NCBI taxonomy): domain Eukaryota; kingdom Metazoa; phylum Chordata; class Chondrichthyes; order Rajiformes; family Rajidae; genus Leucoraja; species Leucoraja erinaceus. Next base: position 983,774 of record NC_073408.1, on the reverse strand, counting down.
AAACCTAATGCCGATGTCAAAGACAATAAAGCTATAGGTTATTGGCCAATCCAACATACTTATGACATGAGCAATTATCTTCCCCACGTAAGGCCAAGTAGCTTTGCAGTGGAATAAGCAGAAATGACGGTATATCTGATGAGAGGCTACGGTAGGGCAAGAAGAACCTGCAAATGAGCAAGGATCAAACATTGGCTGCAGATTCAACCACATTGCCACGCAATGGACAACTGGCAAGCACTGTACACAATACAAAGTAATTTCCACCAGGCATCTCAACATTATCACTCCAGGGCCATAAGGTTTTGTTCATGGCTTTATTCAAATGATGCCAGGAAGTATTTAGTGTGCCCTAGTTCATGGAAGGAGTTCGGTTCAATATAAAACCAATGAATTGAGGAGAATTGATTGAGTATCGCCCCAGCCTTTTTTTTTTCAGCTACTGAAGTATATGAGCAATTCATACATGGCTACAATGGGTTCGCTGACTTTGGTCCCTGAAGTTTGAGTGAAAAGAACTAACATCAAAGATGTTTCGTTACTGTTGCATAAAGCCAACATAAATGTAATGTTTTATTGTCATAAAACAATCAGTAAAAGGGCAAAGTTATGTGAGGACAGTGCTCTGGACCCACGGTACATTTCCTGTGAGTTCCACAAATACTATCTAATCAACTATTTATAGAAACACTGACATTAATATTTCTATGATTTAAAAATAATGTTCATATGGGCATAGTGCATGTGGTAAAATTGTCGGCAAACTTGATTGTGAGTCCACAGTTAACTGCAATCTAGGTGGGTTCAAGCAAAGAAATGCTCCGTAACGTTTTATTTCATGTGTCACACTTTTGAGGAATTTACATTCGGCCATCAATATATCGCTGTGCAATCTGAAATAGAATTTATCAATTAGTCTATAAAGGTGAGCTATATTATTAATTTAACCAACAACTTTTCTTACCTTTTGACACAAAAAAACACCTTAAATGAATTCAAAGACCTGTCAACAGAAACGTTTTTTAGGGAGTGATTCTTGAACCCTATATATTAATTGAGTCAGCTTCGAAGTTAAATTAGACTACATTTCATGTAGGCATTACTGGGATAATACAGATTGAGCACTTAGCATTAACTAAGGCTGCTAATGTTGGGGATATACTTTCCACCAATGCCATTAGTAGAAATTGACATGACTAATGGTGATCTCCAATTAAGTGCCTGTTAAAAAATTAAGCTGCTCAGTTTAATTTGTACTTGCATTTATATATCAGCTCTAAAGATATTAACATAATACATCTCCCTTGAAGTATAGTGACTGTTGAGTGTGAGTTGGAATGATGTTATTCATTGTACATACCAAGGAGGTAAAATAGATCCATTAAGGTTTCCGTAATTTTTTCAAAGATAAAAATATGATTTACAAATGTGGTATGGGGAGAAAGGAGAAAAGAGTTGTTCAGTAAGAAAGGGGTCCGTGAAACCAATGGCCATAGAAATATATTTTCTAATATTTGCCACACCATTTTTGTTCTCTGCCAGGTACTTTGTCCTCCCTCTGTTAATCGGCTCCCACTTACAAGTATCATCCTCACTTTGGCTGAGGCAAATTAATTTGGCATTGGAAAAGCAGCTGCATTTTTTTTAGATGTAATTACTTGGAATGCATTGCCTGAAGCAATAGTATAAGTAGAAACTACATTAACGTTCAAAATTAAATTTAAAATATTCTATTTAGGGGAATTAATGACAATCTGTGAGGGATGGGAATCATTGCACAGCTTTTTTAGGGAGCTGGCAATGCACGGTACATTGGACAAAATGCCATCCAATATGCTGTATGAGTTCATGACTCCTACTGGTAAAATTTGTATGAACAGGACACTGAAGGGACAAAAAGTGTACTATGATGGCCACTGTGTCAAACCTAATGGTCTGGGCTAAATGAAAAGAGCAGTCAAGGAGAGCTAGACATTGTTAGGAGCAAGCATATTTGAGAAAAGTGAAGAAAGTAGGTACATGAAAGTGATTAACAATAGTATGCAAATAGAGTCCTGATATGACAGTGAAACATTATAAAATGGGAGTTAATACTAGTTTTATTTATGCATTATGTTTTAGGTTTTATATCTTGTGATGTTTATATGTGCAAAGCAATATTGTACTAATGGCCATGGTTTCTTAGCTTCAAAATCCTACAATTATAACGATTAATAACCTTCAAAATTCTTGTTATAAAACTGCTGCTACTTGTGGAGGAAGATCTATTTTCAACAAATTTAATGTCTGCACTTCAAAAGCTCCTGCAGGGCTTTTGCAGAAATGCTCCTATGTGTAAATCAATGCCCTTTGAAACAGAAAGTAAATGCCCAAGGTAAAACGAGCCCCGAGAGGTTTCTGGTCTTAGGGGCAATATTCATGTAACCTTTTATGAAACGACAGAATGGAGCTCAAGGCAATTCCTTTTGGTCGTTCTATTCTGGCCTTCCCAGCAAAAGTCAGAAACTCACTAGGTAAAACAGACAGCTAACAGCCTCTGAACCATCCCAGTTATTACAGTACATAAAGATTAGTCTTCAATGAAAATGATCTTGATCCTAAATTCATTGCGATAATTCTCAGAATCAGGCTACTGAGCACAACATTTAGGCTACCATTCCCAAGAACATAGCTGCAGGAAGATACCCTGAAGGAGGTACTCTTTTTTAGATCAGCTGTTAAATTGAAACCCAGTCTGTCCTGTACATTTGGTGTGAAAGGTCAGATGATGCTATTTGAAGAACAGGGGAATTTTCTCCAATGCCTTGTTCAACTCTTATGCTTCATTTAGTACCTAAAACAGATTATCTAGTCATTTATTTATTGCAGTTTGTTACTCCCTTACTGTGTACAAATTTGCAATTTTTCCTACATTATAACAATGACTATACTTCAAATGTAGTTTATTGGTTGTCAAGTAATTTAGAATGCCCCAAGATCATGAAAGACACTGTATACTGTAACTTCTTCAAAGCCTGAAAGGGATATAGTGTTTTATAGTGACTTTAGTGTAAGAAATTATTTGTGGAATCATATATCTTTTGTTACTTTTTAAAGTTACAATCACGCCTTTTGAAAATGCAAATACTATTTAGAGTTCTGCTTATGTTTTGTACCAGATTAAAGCATGTTACGGTATCTGATATGCTATCACACGTGTATTCCACAGGTTTGTCTTGTATGAAAATGATTGCATCTTATGATGAATAACAAATAAAGACCTCCTGAGAGAATTTTATTGTAAATATGTAAATAGCAGTACACACTTTGCTTGAGAGATTATCAGCAAAAAAGCGTGAAATCCTCAGTTATATTCCTTTGTTGTTCAACAAAGGACCATAATTGAAGCAGCTACCATTTTGAAACGTCGTTGTTATTATATGATGATAAATTCTTAACGAGGCAACATGTAACTGAGCAAAATTTACACTTTATAACAATACAACAGTAAACCCAGAGTTGTGAATGTACTAATAAACAGTAGTGTTTAGGCTGATAGAGCCACATGAGCCTACAACCAATTTTGCACATTTACCCAAACTAGCAATATCCTTCTATTTCTTTCTCCCCTTGCTAATTTGTATCCTCCTAACTATATCCATTAGCATTTGCCTATTGATTCATTATTAAATCCAAGGCTCTGTTTATCCTCAGAGGTGAATATAAAAGATCCCCAGGTGCCAGTGAGAAGAAAACCAGGTGAATTCTTCCTGGTGAAGATTTACCATCCAGTCATCAGGCAATTTTATTAAAACACATTGATTTCACAACATCATGTAACTGTGGAAACCTCCAGCGTGAAAAGGAGCTACCCATCTCTATATTAACACAGTAACTATACCTCAAAGTATCTAATTGGCTGCAAAATTCATAGAGCTGTCTGGAGGTTATGAAAGGCACTATATAATAGAAGGTTCTTTCTTGACACCATGAGGAAAAATACACTTGGCTCGGGACATGCTCAAAAGAATTGCAAAATTTTACCTTTAAAATTAGCATTCTTACATCTCCTGACTGGATAGTGAGATATGTTTAGACAGACAGAGGCTACAGGTGTACAGCTAGGGTAGAAGATACAATATGCTGCAATTAAATAGTCTTGACCACGTGCAAAATAAAAAGGTTAACAAGTTCTACAGTTCTTTAAAAAATTGATGTTGAATGTGTGTCTGCGACTGTATTGAATACATGCATTACACAGCACAGAAACAGGTTACTGGCCTAACTAATCCACATGAGCCTCAAACCACCTTGTCATGTTTAACCAAAGCACAATACCCTTCTGTTCCTTCCCCCTAAATATTTTAATGGTATTCACCTCAACTATTCCCAGTAGAAGCAAGTTCTTCATTCTAATTACATTCTTAATATGAAGGTATTTTTCCAAATATCATAAATTCAGCTTTAGAATTCTATCCAAAATATTGAAAACACCTCACATGAAGGAAACATTTGCTCCATGGCTACTCTATCAAATTCTTTCATAATTATACACGACCTCTGTTCATCCTTCAGTATTGTCTTATCTAGAGAACAGAATCACAATCTTGCCTGTTCTGGTATCAACCTTTGTAAATCACTACAGAGCTGTTCTGCTGCTGGTTTGGGTTCCAAACTGAACCAGTTGTCTCAGAGGATTAATGTCAACAGCTTTGAAATCCAACCTGCAGCCGACACAGGAAAGGGTTGGAAAAGGTTCAAAGAGGAAACAATAAAGTTGGGAGTGCCAGGCAGCACTTGGACTAAAATCATGGAGGGACGAGTAGAGAGATATAAATAGTAAAGGTCACTTGCCTAAAGCTGCTTACTGTCAGAGAAAAGTTAATGTAATACAAATGATGAACAGCCAGTGTGTTTGAATGCAAGTGTGCATCAAAAGTCAACAATCCCAAATATTTTACATAATCGTGAACTAAAGATGGAACCGTTTTGTCTTAAATGTGTTCACAGTGCAATGCAACCACTCTTTCATATTCTATGTGCAGATTTACTTTGAACTGTGTGGCACAGACACAGACCCATTTGCTTCTCAGGTTTTATTGCAGGAGGAACTTTAAAATAACGATTTACTTTGAATTGCATTACAGATAATTTTACAGCGCCAAATCAAGCCTCAAAGTTCTTCACTTCCAACCTGTTCTGTGAAGCTTCACATAATCCTTCCCCTCTCTGTGGCACTGCAACAGAAGAATGTGTTCAACATTCACTCCAAAAAGGTTAAATATATAATCCAGTTTGCTACTCCCAGTGCTTGCTATAGTGTCACAGGTAGAGTGGTCTAAAATGCACAAAAGGAATTTCTAGTAGCACGAAGACAGTATGTGTGTCACGACAATACTGCTTTTAAAAGACACATAACTGTTGCAATCTTCAGTTGCCAAGTTCCAGAATATGGGTCTCCTGCACAAAGTCAGTTCAATGGGTACTACTGCACTGGGTCATTGCTAATCTTGTGACTGTCAGCATATAAATTTGCAGCTGTGATCCCAGCAGCTAACTTTACAGGGAAAATAAAACTGCACTCTTCCAGTTACACGGCAAAGTCACTCATTCTCAACTTACCTACAAAGTCCCTCTCACAAACGTCTGATGACTGGTGTCCAGTTGTAAGTGATAACCTGGCTTTGTTTCCTTCACTGAGTGGTATCTTACTGACAAGGTGGCAGACTCCTCCATCACAATCTGCAGCATTTCCTGTCCATCTGGCAGCAAAGACCAAAGGGGGGAATGCATTGATATATAGGTGGGAAGGAATAGCTCTGGGCTTCCTCAAGCACATTCAAATATGGGCAAGAATACTTCCTTCTGATTATCAATCATCATTCTCCCTCAGTTGATAAAAATCAGTGCTCCCCCATGTTGTACAATACATGTTAGAACCAATTAAAATAATAATAATAATAACAAAAAGTATACTTTGGGCAAATAAACTCAATTTCTGTCAGCTTAGTACCACCACAGTGACTGAGATGACCGAGCCCTGAATTATGTAGCAGCCAGTCTGCACGTGAGGCAGGTAATGAGACAGCCAACACAGAGGATAAACCTGAATGACCTTGTGCTCACCAACAGACCCGTGGCAGATGCATCTGTCAAACACGGCATTAGTAGATGTGGCAACTGTACAGTCCATGTGGTGATAAACTGAATGCTCACATTGAGAACACGGTACATCATGTTGTGCAGCAGTGTAATCATCAGCTCAATACGCTCAATAGATATCTGACAGGTCAAAAATGGACATCCATAATATTCTGTGGAGCATCAGCAGCAGCAGCAATGTGCACCACCAGAAACTGCAACTTCATAGTTTGCTGTGAGGACTGCTTATTACATAGATTCTTCACTGGCATATGGGCATGCACTTGTCAATTTATTTGGATGTGTGAACCCTGTATGAGAATGTATATAAATATCTGGATAAATGTACTCTTTAGTTTTTTATCATTCCTTCTCTCCAGAGATGCTGCCTGTCCCGCTGAGTTACTCCAGCATTTTGTGTCTACCTTCGATTTATACCAGCATCTGCAGTTCTTTCCAACACTTTTTATCAGGATACATTACATTTTAACAGGACGTGTGTACTTTTCAATCATTACCCCAAGGAAATCTGAGGCTCACCAATATTCACCCATCAATCAACATTACTCAGGCATATTATCTGGTCATTACATGGCTCTATAAGAGATTGCTTTCTGAAAATTTGCTAGACTATTTCCTAACTGGGAAGAGTGAGCACAGTTCAAAAAAAGCTCATTGACTGTAAAATGCCTTGGGAAGACCATGTATGTGCAAAAGGATGACTTTGAATTTGATCATTATATGCAATTGGCGTGATTGTTACCCAAGATCAGTTGCATAGCTATTGAAAATAGATGACACTCATTAGATGCAAACTGACAATATAATCTATATTGCAACAGAGAAAACCAAGAAACTAAACTGAATTCTGTTAAAGTGAAAGGACAGACTGCCCACGGCAGTGCTGAATACTGTAATTTAATTCATCTTGCTTAGTTCAGATCTTGAGGGATTAGAAGGGATTTAAAGGTAAGTATTTGGTTACATCTTGCCGTTCAACAGCAATAACATTCATAGCATCATATAGCAAAGAAAGAGGCCATTTGGGCCATTGCGCTTGTGCCAGCTCTTTGAAAGTCTATCCAGTTTGTCCCACTTCCCCTGCCCTTTCCCCACACCCCTGATAGTGTTTCCTTTTATAAATATGTATCCATTTCCCTATTGAAGGTTTTTGCTGACTTTGCTTCCACTACCCTTCAGGCAGTGAATTCCAGATCATAACAACCCACTGCACAATTTAAAAACAATCTTGTTTACCCTTCTGGTTCTTTTGCCTATTTCTCTAAATTTACATGCACTGTTTAATTGCCTTCTTGTAAATAGAACATTTTTTGTTTCTTAAAACCTTTCATTCCTGTGAGCACTTAGACTTCTTTGCACTGAGTACAATTGCAGTTTTGTGCATCATTGCACATAAAAGAAGCCCTTCATTACTGGTATATTTCCAGTATCTAATCGTTGCATCCTCCCAAGGTCTTGAACATCCAGAAGCTGACCGTCCTTCTCTACAGAAATGCTGCCTGTCCCACTAGGTTACTCCAGCATTTTGGGTCTACCAGTCCTTTACATAGTGTGCTGTTATAGTGTTACAGTGTTATACCAAACTAAAAATAATAACTTGGATGCGAAAGAACCTCAGTATACTCCCGAAACATGTTACCGCCAATGCCTTGCTTCTGAAATTTAGTTGCTGTTCTAATGCAGGAAATGCAGTAAACTCCCACATTTAAACTTTGCATGGGCCCAAATCCAACAGAATGGGAATTAATGCAACGTTTTATCATCATAATTTGATCTTATTACTTCTTCTGGAGGTCCAACAGTCCCTGACACCTAATCACTCATATCCCATCTCATCTGAGGAAGGGACCCAAAATGCCACCTATTCCTTCGCTTCATAGATGCTGAGTTTCTCCAGGATTTTTGTCTACCTCCCATCTAATCTGCATGCTTGAACTGTAACAGTAAATTCCCATCCTGAATTCTAAACAGAGCAGCCAGTGCACTCCAAATCCATTTGGTTTAACATTTCAATTGAAAGACAGTGCCTTCTAAGTGTGCAGCATTCCCTTAGTATTGCAATGAATAAAGACTGGCCTAGGTAGATTGTGGCACAGAATATAAAAATTGGGGTACTATATTGCAATTTTGTAAAATTAGACTACACTTGCAATATTATGTACAAATGTGGTTTTGATACGAAAGATGTGGTCATGCTGGAGAGAGTGCAGATGAGATTCATCAGGATGGTGCCTGGATTGGAGAATAGTTTTAGGAAGAGACCGGATAGGCAGCCCTGGAGGGAAGAATACTGAAGTATGACCCAATAATGTATATAAAAATCACACAAGAGACAGTAGACAGGGATCATTTCCCATGTTAGTGGCATTAAAAACAAGAGGGTATAGGGTTAAGGTGCGAGGGAAGTGTTTTAAAAGAGATTTGAGGGGAAGTTTATTTTTAAAAAAGGAACGTAGTTATCTGGAACTCGTTGCCAGAGGTGGTGAAATCAGATACAGTCACCATTTAGACAGGCACTTAAATAGCAATGCATGTAAGGATACATGCCAAATGCAGGGAAATGCGATTAATGTAAATGGACAAAAATGTCAGCAGTGTGCTTTAGAATTCTATGACTTTCTGTCAAAAAAATGTTGATGAAGAGTCTTTGATGTGAATGTCAGTGCTGTTTTATTTCCACATTTTACGCATGACTTACTTGCCACATGTTTCCAGCAGGTGTTTTCACAAGATTTTCAGCAGCTTTTTGCCTTTCAATTACAGAGAAAATGAGCAGATCATTTGTCTTTTTAATCATTTTGGCTAATATATAAAGAGATTTGTTATGTATAAGTGTAACAAGGAACTGGTAACAAGGAACTGCCTGTTCTTCTTTAAAATAACGCTGTCGTTTGTTTATGCTTACCCAAGGTGCACTCTGAGTAACAATTTAACCCTGGATCCAAAAGACAGACACCTAGAAGTTTCTGCCGTCTTTGCTTACCTGTCTGTTACTGGATGACTACTGTACTGCTGTCACTTGTTCATGTGGTGAATTGGCCACAGGCCATGCATTAAAGTCTGAAGAAGGGTCTTGGCACGAAACGTCACCTATTCCTTTTCTCCACAGATGCTGGCTGACCTGCTGAGTTACTTCAGCCTTTTGTGTCTATCTTCGGTTTCAACCAGCATCTGCAGTTCCTCCCTACACAAATAGTTCTTGCTCCCTTTCATATTCCTAAAGGAGCATTGTACAGGAAATTGCATCATCCACATGTATTATTTGGTGAAATGTGCTATGGTGTATAGAATCATGAGAGGAATATGTCACGTAGATACATAGCGTCTCTTGCCCAGAGTAGGGAAATTGAAGGCCAGAGGACAAAGGGGAAATGATTTAGTATGAATCTGAGGGATAACATTTTTACACAAAGAGTGGTGGTTGTATGGAACGAGCTGCCAGAGGAGGTAGTTGAGGCATGGACTGTCCCAACGTTTATGAAACAGTTAGACAGGTACATGATTAAGACAGGATTGGAGGGATATGTGACAAACGCAGGACTAGTGTAGCTGGAACATGTTGGCCGGTGTGGGCAAGTTGGGCTGAAGGGCCTGTTTCCAAACTGTAATACTCTTATGACACCACAAGTACCAAGTCAAATTTTCAGAGTGATGTGAAATGTCAAAAGCAATTTAATTTCCCTAATGCTTCAAAATAAAACATGCTTATACAATTTCTAAACATTAATTTTATAGAATTTTATAATAACTTATAGAAACTTACAAAATTCTTAAGGGGTTGGACAGGCTAGATGCAGGAAGATTGTTCCCGATGTTAGGGAAGTCCAGGACAAGGGGTCACAGCTTAAGGATAAGGGGGAAATCCTTTAAAAACCGAGATGAGAAGAACTTTTTTTCACACAGAGAGTGGTGAATCTCTGGAACTCTCTGCCACAGAGGGGGTAGTGAGGCCAGTTCATTGGCTATATTTAAGAGGGAGTTAGATGTGGCCCTTGTGGCTAAGGGGATCAGGGGGTATGGAGAGAAGGCAGGTACGGGATACTGAGTTGGATGATCAGCCATGATCATATTGAATGGCGGTGCAGGCTCGAAGGGCCGAATGGCCTACTCCTGCACCTAATTTCTATGTTTCTATGTCTATGTTTCTATGTTAATATGTATCGGTGAAATGAATCAGTCCTCTGATAATTAGATCGGGGGAAGATAGGGACTTTTGTTAAATAGTTAAAAGAAGGTAGCAAAAAATAATTTCACAGAAACCTTTTAGTTTGTTCTTTCTTTTCAACCTCTGACAGGAAACATCTGTTTTTCAAGTCGATGACATGATATTGGAGATTTACTCCATACGCATGAATGTGTAACTGGACAGTTACAATCAATCTAATATTCCAAATTCACTGACGACACCACCACTGTTGTTGAATGAATTACAGAGGTGATGAGTCAGAGTGTATGTGGGGGGGGGGGGAGGAGGAAATCGATCAACCGATTGAATGGTGCCTGAACAACAATCTTGCTCTCAATGTCAGTAAAAGTAAGGAACTGATTATTGACTTTAGAAGAAGGCAGCCATGGATCCACAACCCAGCAAGGTTTAGAGGTACAGCATGAAAATAGGCCCTTCAGCCCGAAAGAGTATACACCAACCACCAATCACCCATTCACACTGGTTCTATGTTAACTTGGCGAGATAAATAATGGCAAGATCAATGGCACTTGCTATTATTTAATAAATTACACTGCAAGTTTTTGTAAAGAAAATATTCCCCAATACTGTAAATCACCATGACTGTAGACAGTTTGCACTATTACCCTTGGAAAAATTGAAGCTTTATTGCAACCTCCCTGGGACTTTCAAAACGTTCCTCCATTTTGCATCTTCTTCGCTGTCGTATGCTGGGGTAGCAGAGCGAAAGCCACAGAGGCCAACAGAATTTACAAGCTCATTGGGAAGGCTGACCCCGTCCTAGGGGTGGAGTTGGATTCACTGGAGAAAGTCTTAGAGGGGAGGATGCTCCTCAAACTGCAGAGCATCTTGGACAATACAGCTCACCTCCTCCATGACTCACTGGTCAACCTGAGGAGCACCTTCAGCAACAGACTGGTTCCACCAAGATGCAGCAGAACACCAGAGGAGATCATTTTTCCCTGTGGCTATCAAATGTACAACTCCTCCCCCTTCTGTCATGGGGTAGATTGACTCCCCTCCCCAATCTTTGCCCATCCCCATTTCTAGACTTTCCACATTACTTTAATTTCATGCTTCATGTATCTTTTGTTTTATGACTACTAGTAGACCAATTTCCCTCCTGTGATAAATACAGTTCTATCGTACCGTATCGTAAGCCAATTAAACATCGCAAAAAGCAATTCTGATGCTTAATATTACACTGTAATATTTAAATGAAATTGACAGTACATTCTTTCAATGTTTCTGAATCTCCACTACACAATGCAGCTTGTCATTCAGCTAGTAATTTGGTCACATTTGTCTTCAGAATTTTAAAAACAGAAGTGATAGAATTTTGTCCTTTCTTTTGTGTCCTAGCACTGAACCTGGCAAAACTGTCACTGGTCACAGATCTCCAGCCAGAATAATGCCCTCCCACCACAACCCTCTGTCTTTTATAGGTAAGACATTTTTTTGAATTTCCGCAGGAAATATTGCTATTTTCCCTTGCTTCTCAAGGCCATTTACATTGTGCAGTCACATAACCTGCTGAGGATCAACATTGACAGGTTTAGTTTATTTATAGTCACGTGTACCGAGGTAATGACAGTGAAAATGACTGATCTGATCCTTAATAACCCAGTGACCAAAACATATCAAACACAACATATATTTCAGCAAAAAATAATTGCTGACTTGCAAAGTATTCTCACCTGTAAAAAGATGTAACTCAGTTAGCAAAAAGCAGCAGCAATAAGGGTGGCACACTGGCACACATGGTAGAAGATGCCTCATCGCACCAGAGTTTGATCCTGACCTTGGTGATATCCGTGTGGAGTTTGCACATTCTCCCTGTGACCACATGGTTTTCTTCTGAATGTTCTGGTTTCCTCCCGTATTCCAACGATGTACAGATGTAGGTTAATTGGCTTCTGCAAACTGTCTCTATCGTTTAGGGGACAAAATCTGTAGGAAAAACCTGCGGATGCTGGTTTAAATGAAAGCAAGACACAAAATGCTGGAGTAACAGGGCAGGCAGCATCTCTGGAGAGAAGGAATGGGACTGAAGAAGGGTCTCGACCCAAAACGTCACCCATTCCTTCTTTCCAGAGATGCTGCCTGTCCCGCTGAGTTACTCCAATATTTTTTGTCTAGCTTCTAATGTTTAGGGATGTATGAGAAAGAGGGATAACAGAACTAATGTGAATTGGTGATGGTCAGCATGGACGTTTCCTTCTGTATCTCTAAACTAAACATCAAAATAATGTGCAACAAAAGGCTGGATTTTATTCCCTGGAGTGCAGGAATCTGAGGTGACCTTGTGAATATTTATAAAATCAGGGGCACAGATAAGGGAAATGGTGACAGTCTTTGTTCCAGAAAGCCTGGTGGGGGGGGGATAGGAATCATATGGACAGAAGGGCTGCAGGTTACCTAAAATTGGAGAATTCAGTGTTCATGATGTTGAGTTGCAGACTGCCCAGCAAAAATGCAAAGTTCCCTTCCTCCAGCATCTCACAGTGACAGTAGAGAAAGTCAAGGACAGACAAATTGGTGTGGGAATGGGATGAGAAATTTAAATTGCCAATTTAAGAGACTGCAGATGCTGGAATCTTGATTTTTTAAAACATGTTGCTGGGAGAGGTGCTGGTAAGTAAAACTCTGAACAAGGGGCGTACTCTAATGGTCATCTGTCCCTCTTGACCTGCTGAGTTCCTCCAGCAGTTTCACAAGTTATAGTAGATTTAAGTCATTCGGCCCATCAAGTCTACTCCGCCATTCAATATTGTCTGATCTCTGCCTCCTATTTTCCTGCTTTCTCTCCGTAACCATTGACACTCATTATAATCAAGAATCTGTCCATCTCTGCCTTAAAAACATCCCCTGACTTGGCCTCCTCAGCCCTCTGTTGCAATGAAGTCCACAGACTGACTATCCTCATTTACAATGGCTGGCACCCAGGATACTCAGATCTTTTCCCAGGGTAGAGGAGTCTAAAATTAGAGGGCATGGGCTTAAGGTGAGAGACTAAAGATTTTAAAAGGATCTGAAGGGCAACTTTCTCACCATGGGTGGTGGATATAGGGCACAACATGCCATTGGCAGTGGCAGCAGTGACTAGACGCTAGCAAGTGGGACTAGGACAATGGCCAGCATGGACACGTCGGGCCGAATAACTAGTGCATGTTGAATGAACCAGCCGTTACCCCCCACGTGACCCAAGTCCCCTCCCACGCGCACCGGCCGTTACCCCTCCCACGCGCACCGGCCGTTACCCCCCACGTGATGTCGGCCCCGCCCACGCGCACCGGCCGTTACCCCCCACGTGACCCCAGTCCCCTCCCACGCGCACCGGCCGTTACCCCCACGTGACGTCGGCCCCTCCCACGCGCACCGGCCGTTACTCCCCACGTGACGCACCGCCCGTTCCCCCCACGTGACGTGGGCCCCTCCCACGCGCACCGGCCGTTACCCCCCACGTGACCCCAGTCCCCTCCCACGCGCACCGGCCGTTACCCCCCCACGTGACGTGGGCCCCTCCCACGCGCACCGGCCGTTACCCCCCACGTGACGTCGGCCCCTCCCACGCGCACCGGCCGTTACCCCCCACGTGATGTCGACCCCTCCCACGCGCACCGGCCGTTACCCCCCACGTGACGTCGGCCCCTCCCACGCGCACCGGCCGTTACCCCCCACGTGACCCCGGCCCGGCCGTTGGCCCCCACGTGACCCCGCCTCTCCCGCGCGTCATGCGTGCTGTTCAACATTATACGGCGCTCATTGGTCGGTTGAACTGTCCATAACCAGTGTGGGCCACTTGAGCCAATAGCGCGCGGCGGGGGCGGGTCCTTGAGGCGGGGGCGAATGACGTGGGGTGGAGGCGGGGCCTTGAGACGGGTGACGTGGGTGCGGCGGGTGACGTGGGTGCGGCGGGTGACGTGGGTGCGGTGGGTGTGGGCGCGGGTCCTTGAGGCGATTGCCGGATTACAGGTGGTGAGAGTTGTGTACATCATGGCATGAATGATGCGGATAACCTAGTAATTGTACATTTTGGAAAGGTTCACATTGAAGCTTCCTAACACATCAGGGTATTCTGTGCCTTAGTTACCAAATATTTAAAACATAGAAACATAGAAATTAGGTGCAGGAGTAGGCCATTCGGCCCTTCGAGCCTGCACCGCCATTCAATATGATCATGGCTGATCATCCAACTCAGTATCCCGTACCTGCCTTCTCTCCATACCCCCTGATCCCCTTAGCCACAAGGGCCACATCTAACTCCCTCTTAAATATAGCCAATGAACAGGTGGCCTCAACTACCCTCTGTGGCAGAGAGTTCCAGAGATTCACCACTCTCTGCGTGAAAAAAGTTCTTCTCATCTCGGTTTTAAAGGATTTCCCCTTTATCCTTAAGCTGTGACCCTTTGTCCTGGACTTCCCTAACATCGGGAACAATCTTCCTGCATCTAGCCTGTCCAACCCCTTAAGAATTTTGTAAGTTTCTATAAGATCCCCTCTCAATCTTCTAAATTCTAGAGAGTATAAACCAAGTCTATCCAGTCTTTCTTCATAAGACAGTCCTGACATCCCAGGAATCAGTCTGGTGAACCGTCTCTGCACTCCCTCTGACACCAACTTGTCTTTGGGACTTAGTGTTTCAGAACATCATTGTTGGCCTGGTGTTGAAATCTTTGTATATGGTTCAATGGTACTTTAGGTCATAATGTCATGTGATAGGAGCAGAATTAGACCATTCGGCCCATCAAGACTACTCAGCCATTCAATCATGGCTGATCTATCTCTCCTTCCTAACTCCATTCGCTTGCCTTCTCCCCATAACCCTGACACCCGTACTAATCAAGAATCTTAACTATCCCGGCCTTAAAAATATCCATTAACTTGGCCTCCACAGCCTTCTGTGGCAGAATTCCACAGATTCACCACCATCTGACTAAATAAATTCCTCCTCCTTCCCAAAGGAACGTCCTTTAATTTTGAGGCTGTGACCTCTAGTTCCAGACTATCCCACATAACAAACTAACAGGCCCAAATATCCATTTAAAGGCACTGAGCAATTGCCACTTGCCTATTCTACTGCTCATCAACCCAATCATCTCTATAATATTTTCCAGTCCCATATCATTCATAGACACTGTGTGCTGGCGTAACTCCTAGTCAGGCAGCATCTCTGGAGAAAAAGGATGGGTTACGTTTTGGATCCTCTGAAGATTTAGCTCTTAGGGCTAAAGGAATCAAGTGATATGGGGAAAAAGCAGGAACAGGGTACTGATTTTGGATGATCAGCCATGATTATATTGAAATGCGGTGCTGACTCGAAGGGCCAAATGGCCTACTCCTGCACCTATTTTCTATGTTTCTAACCTTTTGAAGAAAGGTTGCGACCTGAAACATCATCCATCCTTTTTCTCCAGAGATGATTATAACTAGACACTTTTCAGCAGAAAACACCAGATTGGGATTTATTGTGAATGCAGACTAAATTTTACTCTTCCCTAATTAGGAACTTTGAGGTAATGGGCTGCTATTGCTGCCCAACGTACTTGGCTCACTCAGCACGAGTAATTGAAGATGGAACTTTTATGCCCTCTGTGACTTGGTTCCTCATTTGATATCTCGTTTACCCACAAGAAACGCATCAGATATCAATGTGATGTAAATAGCTCCCTATTTTGACAGGACAGAATACTCGTTGGTTCATTGGGTGAAGATCAGTTTTTAGTTTGTTAAGCCTGATGTCACTTTTGTGTTGTGTTTATAGTTTGGCTTTAGCTAATAAAATGTTTTATTAGGTTTCCACAGAGCTATTCTTTGATTTGATATTGCCTTACAGGAATGTTCAGGATATTTTTGAACCTCCAGTTGTTAATTTGACCAGTTCAGTGTTGATGGAGGTTCAGAAAGGAGATGAATATTACCATTTTAAAAGACATAACATAAAGATTGTATGAAAAGCAATAAATGGGTTATTTCAATATGAAATAATCTGTATTCGCCCGAGTTGTGCCATGTACATTTTTAAATGGTTCATAGAGTTACGTTCAGCTTGCCAAAATGCCTATCTTTACTAATCTCACATGCATTTAGTTCTAAATCTCTCTCTCCCTCATTTAAGTAGCAGTCCAGATGCCTCTTAAATGTTGTTACTATTCCTGCATGCACCACCTCCTCTGGCAACTCATTCCATTCACCACTGACTCATTGTGTGAAAAATCTAGCCCCTGGGATCATCTTTAAAACTCCTCCCTCTCACCTTGAACCTTGGCCCTCTAATTTTTGATAGTCCTACCACAGGAAACAGACGCTGGATATCTACCCTATCTATGCCACCCATCATTTTATATACCTCTACCATGTTACCCCTTGACCACCCTCGCTCTAGAACAAGCAGAGCCAGCCCATTCAGATCAGAAACAAATGAGAATTTTGAAGTGACAGAAACAGTAGGTAGTTACTTGAATTAGCACATAATAAACCATTTTATTCATTTTTGAAAAGGTCCTTAAAATATCAGGAACAATCTGGTCAAAAGTAGAATATTTAAGATGTGGTTGGATGTGAGTTGGATGTGGTTGAATACTGAGTTGGATGATCAGCCATGATCATATTGAATGGCGGTGCAGGCTAGAAGGGCCAAATGGCCTACTCCTGCACCTATTTTCTATGTTTCTATGTTTGCTTATAATTCTTGGGGAGCATGAGATATGAACTCTACCTTATTTTTACATCATATCTGACAGTTGATCAGATGGACTTTGGACAAATACAAAGTATTGTTCCGAGGGAATCTGCATTCTGGATTAAAATTGATGCTTGTCCTTTATCAGAAGTGGAAATAAAATGTTCTTGAACATTTCAAGTTAACCATTCAAGTTCAAGAAAAAAATTAACACCTGTTGTGCAGCTGCGAAGGTTTTTTTCTCTGAACAGATATCATCGACCACAAGGGTCTAGAAATTGAGAGAAAGAAGTTAAAGATAGGTAAAAGTTATTTTCAGTAAAGTATCTTCAGAATCAGTTATTGAGCAACTTCAGGCAGCATCAGACAGAACATTGAATGTTAACTGCACTTGTTTGAAAAGGGACCGAAATATGAATCTTATCAGTAAACCAACAAAATGTGTTCTCCCCATTTCTTCTTTTGGCGTCTCTGATACTATACAAGGATAAAAAAATATGCGATAACTGAGCCACAAGCTCATGTTCTGTTTTTACAGTGTTTATTTAAAGAATATTATATTGACCCTTCCAAATCTAGAATGGCATAAATAAGCTAAAAATCTTTTGTAGTGTACATACAGGACCAGTTAGTCTTAACATGGGTAAATAGAAAGGAGACTTGAAGATTAATTTTTACCTTGTCTGTGAAACAGAATGTCCTCAAAAACAATGGCACATGAACAAAGAGTAGGCACAAAGAAGAATGCTGCACAAGGCAAACACTGTGGCCTACGGTGTCTATGCTGACCATAATATTACTCCTTTTCTTGTTTGTTTATGTTCCTGAGTAAATGCCTCTTAAACATTGCAATTGTAATCTGCTTTCACCACCTTCCCTGGCAGTTCACTACTACTTAGCCCTGGAAGCCCGCTCTGCCATTCCACAATGGCTGATCTATCTCAAATACCTTATTCCTGTCCTATCTGATTCCTTAATTTATTTAATATCATAATCCATAAATTTATGTATTGAAACCAAACAATGATCAAACCACAGGTAGAACCAAAATGCTGGAGTAACTCAGCGGGACATTTTTCTAAATTCTGGAGATTACAAGCCTAGTCAATTTAATTTCTCTGCCCAGGAACTAGTTTGTTGAATCTTTGCTGCACTCTTCGTGGAAAAGGGAGCAAAACTGTGTACACTTCACCAGATGTGGTCTTCCTGAGATTCCTTCACACCAATCGTCTTGCACTAAATTCAAGCAGATACTTCCTAATTGCCTGCTGAAGCTCCAAATTAGAATTCAGCAACTTGAGTATAAGTACACCCAGATCTCTTTATATATTTTACCTTCTCTCACTATTAAAAAAAAAAAAGAAAATTAAAAAAAATTATATTTTAATTGCTTTTAGAATGAAGAAGTTAAGTCACTACTTTGGGGTGAGATTTGGGAGGATGTGGAGGCTTGAAAGTTAACTGAATTTTCTGATGACCAACAGATGACGTATGATTCTTTATGTTCAGTAGAAGGATTGCAGCCAAACAATTGCATATAGACAAGTACTCGGGAATATTTTCAGGCCATGTGGGGACAAGCAGCATACAGTCTGAAGAAGGGTCCTGACCCAAAACATCATCCATCCTTTTTCTCTGGAGTTGCTATCTGACCCACAGAGTTACTCTAGCATTTTGTGTCTATCTTTGCCATAAACCAGCAACTGCAGTTCTTTGTTTCTACATTTTAGTTTCATTGAAACCAGACTGAAAGGCAAGAGAGGTCATAAGTGATAGGAGTAGAATTAGGCCATTTGGCTCATCAAGTCTACTCCACCATGCAATCATGGCTGATCTATCTCTCCCTCCTAACCCCATTCCTCTGCCTTCTCCCCATAACCACTGAGAGATAAAGTAACAGATGAATGACCATTCAAGGTAAAATAAAAATGACCAAAGGTCAGTCTGTAGGAGGTGTGAATGTATGATGGAAAAATATGGCATTAGGTAGCAAAGGTCATTCTGGAGGAGGTGTGAATGCAAGATGTAAAATGGTTGTGATAAGTCTGTAGTCTTAGAAATACTGCAAAAGTGTGGAATTACAAAAGGAATGTGGAGTACATGCTGGAAATTTGAAATATAAATTAAATTAGAAATATTGATTATGTGAAATTGTTGAACTCATTGTTATCCAGATGTGATGTGCCTAGTAAGAAGGTGAAGTGCGACTTCTCATACTTGCATCAAGCTGCACACTGTAGGTGGCTGCGTAGGAGTGAGCAGCAAATACAGAATAGTAAATAAAAATAATTTGGTGACTCATATGGAAAGTGTATTTAGAGCCCAGGATGGTAGCTGGGAGGCAATAAAAGGTACAATGAACTGCAGATGCTGGTTTACAAAATAAGATACAAAGTGCTAGAGTAACTTACCGGGTCAGACAGCATCTCTGGAAGCCTTGTTGTTTCGGGTGGGGACTGTGTCTGAAGAAGGGTCCCGACCCAAAACGTCACCCGTCCACATGTTCTCCAGAGATGCTGTCAGATCTGCTGAGGGAAGGAGGGGGCAACATTCAACATAATCAGGAATGGACAACATGATTTTATGAAAGTAAATCATTTTTGTCTAATTTTATTGGAGTGTTACAAAAAAAAGCAACATGCAGTTTATAAAAAGGAACTGTCAGAGGTATTGTACAGATTTCTAGAAGGCATTTCTAAAGGAAGGGCGTCGAAGGTTACGGAGAGAAGGCAGGAGATGGGGTTAAGAGGGAAAAATAGATCAGTCATGATTGAATAACAGTGTAGACTCTGGGCTGAATGGCCTGATTCTTCTACAATGACATGGTATAAGATGCCACAGAATAGATTATTGGAAAAAATGACAGCTCATGATGCAAGAAACATTGATGCGGATAGGACATTGGCTAGCTACAGAAAACAGAATAGGTACAAACGGGTCTTTTTCTGCTTGACAAGATGAAATAGTTGCCGTGCCACAGGGATTGTTTCGAGATTGGTGATTTTTTACAATATATATAAAAGACTTGCCTAAAGGCATTGAAGGTATGATTGCCAAATATGCCGATGACACAAAGATTACTAGCAAAGTTAGGTGTGAAGAGGACATAGAAAAATAGAAACATAGAAATTAGGTGCAGGAGTAGGCCATTCGGCCCTTCGAGCCTGCACCGCCATTCAATATGATCATGGCTGATCATCCAACTCAGTATCCCGTACCTGCCTTCTCTCCATACCCCCTGATCCCCTTAGCCACAAGGGCCACATCTAACTCCCTCTTAAATATAGCCAATGAAGTGGCCTCAACTACCCTCTGTGGCAGAGAGTTCCAGAGATTCACTGTGTGAAAAAAGTTCTTCTCATCTCGGTTTTAAAGGATTTCCCCTTTATCCTTAAGCTGTGACCCCTTGTCCTGGACTTCCCTAACATCGGGAACAATCTTCCTGCATCTAGCCTGTCCAACCCCTTAAGAATTTTGTAAGTTTCTATAAGATCCCCTCTCAATCTTCTAAATTCTAGAGAGTATAAACCAAGTCTATCCAGTCTTTCTTCATAAGACAGTCCTGACATCCCAGGAATCAGTCTGGTGAACCGTCTCTGCACTCCCTCTATGGCAATAATGTCCTTCCTCAGATTTGGAGACCAAAACTGTACGCAATACTCCAGGTGTGGTCTCACCAAGACCCTGACAAAAGAAGTCTACAAAGAAAATGACTGTGAGCAAAGGTCTGGAAAATGCAATATAGTGTGTGGGAAAATATGAAATTGTACAACTGGCAGGAAAGATAACATGGAGCATGTTTCGGGAGATAAAGGATCTTTATGACCAAGTGCATAATTTATAAAAGGTTATTGTACAGGTGCGGCAGGTAATTAAGTTAACAATGTTGTCATCGATGCAATGAGATGAAAAGCAGGTGATTACAGTTACGTACAGGTGCTCCCCAGGATACGAATGCCGGATTTATTGCAGCCCGTACATACGGATTAATGTTTGGAAGGCCGGCAGGGTGGATTTGCTGGCAGCTGCAGGCACCATAGATACATAGACAATAGGTGCAGGAGTAGGCCATTCAGCCCTTCAAACCAGCACCACCATTCAATGTGATCATGGCTGATCATTCACAATCAGTACCCCGTTCTTGCCTTCTCCCCATGCCCCTTGATTCCCATAGCCCTAAGAGCTCCACCAAACTCTCTTTTGAATGCATCCAGTGAATTGGCCTCCACTGCCTTCTGAGGCATGATTCCACAAATTCCACAAATTCACAACTCTCTGTGTGAAAATGTATTTCTTAATTTCAGTTCTACATGTCCTTATTCTTAAACTGTGGCCCCTGGTTCTGGACTCCCCCAACATCGGGAACATGTTTCCTGCAGCTAGCGTGTCCAAACCCTTAATAATATTATATGTTTCTATAAGATATCCTCTCATCCTTCTCGACCTCAAAGGGTAGCAGAAGCAGAATCTTTACTTTTTTTTAGGCAAAGGTGTCTATGTATTTCATAGGCAAGGGAGTGAAGAGTTACTGGGAATTGGCAGAAATGTGCCGTATAGATTATAATCAGATGGCTCACGATCTTAACAAATATCAGATCAGGTTTGAGGGTCATGTGGCTAATCTTGCTCCCAGTGTGTATCCCTGTATTGAAAAACAAAGTGTTGGAGGAACTCAGCAGGCCAGGTAGCATCTGTGCTGGGTCTGAAGAAGGGTCCCAGCCTGAAACATAGGCTGACAATTTCCCTCCAGATACCAGAACCTGCAGTCTCCAGTGTCTCTTAGTGCTCCAAGAAATTATGACAAAGCATTTCAAGACTAAATATTTCTGTCTTGCAGGCAATGAATATGAGCAGATAATATTTCAATTGGTTTAGATAAGCAATACTGGAGGCCAGAGGTTGTCTCCTAAACTTGAGGTGATTTAGGTACGAAAGTAACAGGAAAATATTGGGAGTAGATGATTGTTGATGGTAAAGAGTGACAAATATTGTCTTCTAAATGACCATTAACAGTTTTCACTTTGCAAATGCTTATGTTGGATGATGCAAGACGATTGTTGAGTTATCTCTGAGAAACTATATTAAAAATGATTTTTCTTCTCTCCTCCCCCTTTCATATTGTAAAATCAGACAGTGCAACTTTTCATTTCCTCATTGGTGCAGCACAAGGAAACTCAGCATCGTTCCACGTAAGCATTGGAAGTTGTTATCAGCCTTCGATTTTGAATTACACTGATTGAATATATCGCCAACCATTAACACTTTGGCTATCATGAAGCTTCTTGTTCTGACAATTCTACTTTTATGCGTGCATAACATTGTCATCGGAGTCAGTCAAAAGATTACCAAGAAATTGTCTATTACACAAAATACGGGAAAATTTCAAAGCTCGGGGACTTTTGAGATGAAAGCGCCAGATCTAAATGATGAAGAGTTTCATTCCAGCCATATGCCTGATCATTTGAAATGTGATTCCTGCAGAGCTATTTCTTACCAGGTAGGCTACGTACTGTGCTGTGCTACCAGTGCTATGTTTTGGCACTGTTCGTGTTGAGATGCAGTGATCTTTATCTGCACTGATCTGTCATTATTTCTGTCTTTACTTATCATTTCCTTTATATTTTGCAACCAGGTTTATTAATCTAATAATTCAAATTTGAACATTTATTCAATTAACAAATGACTAATTCGTTGACATGAGTCATTTCAATACCAAAGGGAAAATTAATAAGTTGATAACCAAAAATCTCCACTGGACCCTCTCCAATGCCAGCACATCCTTCCTCAGACATGTGGCTCAAAACTGCTCACAATATTCTAAATGTGGCCTCACCAGCACCTGATAAAGTCTCAGCATTACATCCATGCTTTTATAATTTCTAGTCCCTTTGAAATGAATGCTAACATTGCATTTGCCTTCCTTAGACTAAACCTGCAAATGAACCTTTAGCGAATCCTGCATCATCACTCCCAAGGCTCTGATTTCTGAATCCGCTCCCCATTTAGAAAATAGTCTGCGCCTCTATTCCTTCCAGCAAATTGCATGACCATGCACTTTGCTACCCTGTATTCCATTTGCTACTTATTTGCCCACTCTCCCAACCTGTCCAGGTCCTTCTGCAACCTCCCTCCTTCCTCCACACTACCTGATGGCCTACAATAGAAACTGCAGCCAAATTTGAATTGGGAAAAAAAAGAGTAAATTTAGAATGAATGCATTTAATAAGGACTAAGATATTTCATTGATTGTGTGCCATTGTGCTATCGGATAGATACATTTTGATTGCTAGCTATCGATGATTAGATTTTTACTTCCAAACTGAGAAGCACTACCTTTTTGTTAAAGACAGACTAAACAAACTAGTGAAGTAAGTCCTTTACAGGCTGGCATATGTTTCAGTGGACAAAACATTAGAGATAATGAAAGTATAGCAAAACAATGAAGTCCTTAAGATTTTATTTTGCTGGGAATTGAACTGTCTGATTATTGAGGATATCTAATCTCAACTTGTTCAAAATAGAGAATATTATTATGGGAGTTTGGAAATGGGTGAAACAAAGAAATATGTATGCCAAGTGAAAACGTTTTGGGTGAGGAATAAATATTAATGTTCCTGTTGACCATATCTAGAAGGAAACTGAATTATAATAATGAATAAAAAGTGGTTTTACTTCTTTGAAACTTATTGATGTTTTGCCAAATTTCTCTTCCATTATTGTTCAACTTGATGTGGAAAAGATGCAAGAATATCTTTCCAAAAGGGAATCACAGATCTCCGCAGTGAAAGAGGGCAAAGCAATGCTGATTGAATCTGAGTACACTGATGCTTTGGAGAAGTGCTGTGCTCAGAGTTGGGAAAGGTGAGTGTGCTGCGAGTTTGTCTTTGATGTAAAATGAAACATTTAGTTTTGTTTGTCATGGACACTGATATAGATAAGTAAGTAAGTGTTCAAAAAAACACTGACATGTGATTATGCGTAATAGCTTGGCATTGATGAAAAATTAACTTATTTGTTATGTGTACAGTTTTTAGACATCAATAATCAGAATTGGGAAAGTACTAAATTGGAGTAAGGCAAACTACAACTTTATCAGGAGGAGCTCGGGAGGATATACTAGGAGCAATTACAATTGGATAATCTGACATGGGAGTTGTTTAAAGACCAGTTGATCAAAGTTCAGAACTGGCATGTTCCAGTGAGAAGGAGGGCCTTGGATTACTGAAGAGGTTGTAGATTTAGTTAAAAAGAAAAAGGAAAGCTTGCAAGGTTTAAGAAGATGGTATTGGACCGGGCGTTTAAGGAATATAAAGAAAGAAGGAAAGAACTCAAGTGGGCATTAAGAAGGGCTAAAGGGGCCCAGAAAATGACTTTGATGATTCGGATGAAATAAAATCCCAAAGCCTTTTGTACCTATATTAAAAACAAGATGGTAACCTGGGAAAAGGTAGGACCACTCAAGGATCACAAAGGGAATTTCTATTTGAAGTCTGGGATGTAGGAGAGGTATTAAATGAACACTTTGCATTTGTTATCACGAAAGAGAAGGACATTGAAGTAAATGTGGAGAACACTAATATGCAAGGGCAGTTTGAGATTAACAAGGAGGAAGTGTAGAGGCTTTTGAAGACCATTAAGGTGGATAAATCCCCTGGACCTGACGAGGCTTATCCCAGGTTATTGACAGAAGCAAAAGAGGAGATTACAGGAGCCTTGATGACGATCTTTGTATCTTCACTAGCCAGGTCCCAAAGCATAGGAGAGTAGCTAATGTTGTTCCTTTATTTAAGATGGGAAGTAGATAAAATCCAGGGAATTATCAGCTGCCATGCCTGATGTTGGTGGTAGGGAGGTTATTGGAGAGAATTCTTCAGCATAGAGTTTGGATGAGAATGGGTTAATTGGGGACATTCAGCATGGTATTGTACATAGCATGTTTTGTCTTACTAACTTGATCGAGATTGTTGAGGAGGTGAGGAATGATAGGGCAGTGGATGTTGTCAACATGGATTTTAGTAAGTCATTTGATAAAGTCCCCCCTCCCCCCCCCCCCCCCCCCCCCCCCTCCCCCCCCCCCCCCTCTCACTATGGTAGGCTGATCCAGAAGATTACGAAGCACAGGATTAACAATAACTTGCATGTTTGGATTCAGATCTGGCACAATAGAGGGTTGTGATGGATGAACAATATTCAGACTGCAGGTCTGTGACTAGTAGAGTTCTGTAGGAGTCTGTGTTGGGACCTCAACTGTTTGTGATATATATGAATGACTTGGACATATATGTGGACAAATATAAAGGGGAAATATACAATGAATGGCATGACCTTTAACAGCATTTTGGGGCCCAAGTCCATAACTTCCTGGGCAAGTAGATAGAGTGGAAAATAAATCATATGGCATGCTTCCTTTCATAGGTCAGGTCATAGTGTACAAGAGTGAGAAAGACATTATCTGACAAAACTTTCCAACAACATCACAAACCACAAACAAAAGTGAATTGCGGTTCAGATCATATATGATGAGGTTTATGATTATCATCTGATAGAGCAAAAGTATAATCGGAGCGCCAATATTTTTAACCCTTCTTTAAAATGTTAGTCTTTAACCAAAATTTTCAGTTTTATCAAGAAACAATGTTTAGTTGATTTCCATGAAATTATGTAGCATAACACAAAAAGCTGGAGTAACTCAGCGGGACAGGCAGCATCTCTGGAGAGAAGGACGGGTGACGTTTCGGGTCAGGACCCTTCTTCATCAGCATGTAATCGATTTACTAAATTCATTCAAGTTTTGCAGCAAAAAAATCTATCTCCACCTTAAATTTATCTAATGATCTAGCCTGAACCACCCTTGAAGGCAGTGGATTCTAAAAATTACCCTCTGACATGAGAAACTGTTAAGCATTACACAAAGTGCTGGAGTAACTCAGTGCGTCAGGCAGCTACTCAGAAGGATAGACACAAAGATGGATAAGCAATGTTTCATTTCCCCATCTGAAATGTTGCCTATCCATGTCCTCCTGTGATGCTTCCTGACCTGCTGAGTTATTCCAACACTTTGTGTTTTGCTCAAGACTCCAGTATCTGCAGTTTCTTGTTTCTCTAAATTTTTATTAATTTCAGTTTTAAATGAATGGCCCCTTATTTTTCAGCTTTGTCCCCTTTTTTGTAACTCTCCCAGTACTGAAAACATTTTGGCATCAAACTTGGGATCTTATGTTTGAATAAGTTAAAAACTCCAAGGAACACAGAACTAGCGCGTATATCCCCTGAAGGGACGGCCCTATCATCCCTGGTATTAGTCTGGTGAATCTCCTTTGGAACATTGTAGACCTGGGAAAATGAACCCCAAACCTTCTTCACCCTGCAGCCATCTCTCCATGACAACTATTAAATCATACGTATACACTGTTGTGTGCCATCAACTCATCTATATTGTGCTTTGATATGTTTTAATAGTTTTGACTAACTCTGAATATGCTCTGTGCTGGGTACTGTTTACATTTGCTGTCACGAGTCATTTCCCCTCACAGTCACATGCCACTGCACTCTTATTTCCTCATGATTTACCATACATCCCATTGATGGGAAAAAAGACACAAAGTTCTGGAGTAACTCAGCGGGTCAGGCAGCATCTGAGGGTGAACATGGATAAGTGACGTCGGGACCCTTCTTCAGATTGGGACCGTTCTTCAATCCCAAAAAGTCACCTTTACATGTTCTCCAGCGATGCTGCTTGACCCACAGAGGTACTCCAGCACTGGTACTCCAGCAGTTATTTCATTCTTGGAGCCTATTCTTAACATAAACCCCTGTCCACAACCCTATGGTTGACAAAAACACAGGTCTCAGTAAGATCCAGATGAAGCCTATTCCAACAAAATAGCTCTCTGAAACATAGTCTAAAGACCTGAAACTTCACCCATTCATTCTATCTAGAGATGCTGCCTGTCCCGCTGAGTTACTCGAGTATTTTGTGTCTTATCTTCAGAATAGCTCTCGTTCCCCAGTGTCGCATGAATAAGGACCCATTTCTACCCCACCACACCTTTACCTTTCTAATCCTGTTTCACATTCACCAATTTGCATGTGGCTCAAGTAACAATTTGGAGATGACCAACTTTATTGTATGTTGTGTACTGTGGTGTGTAGTTTAATAAATTATGATCACACCCTGGTAAACATACCAGAGTTTCAACGTATCCAAAGGCTTCTATTGCATAATCACGTTTTTACAATAATGAGGATTTGCTGTTATTTGACCGTAAAGCCCTATAGATCAGTGATATTTTTGGCTTTATTTGATATGCCATACAGGCATGGTGTAATAGACGTGGATAGTGTTAAACGCCTGTCGGGTCCAGGACTGGAAACAGAAGACTTTACAGGAGTGAAAATGTTGAGTGGACCATGGCCTGGAAGGTAACTAAAAACACCAGAATCTGTACAACTCCTCCCCCTTCTGTCGTGGGGACTCCCCTCTCTCCCCCCTAAATCTTTGCACATTCCCAATCCTTTCCACTCATCACTTTAATTTCATGTATCTTGTGTTTTATGACTTGGCAGATCAATTTCCCGCCTGGGATAAATAAAGTTATTTCGTATCGTATCGTTTCATTATTTCTGATGTCCACTAAGTTGTGAGAACTTTAACATCCCCTTCTGTATGTTCATTGTAGTTGATTGTGGAAGGGGAAGGCCTTCTGGTTTGGTTGGCCCACACTTATGGATTATTTCTACACAGTAAATGTATTGCTTATACAGAGTGTGTGTTCAAATGCCACTTTAGAGGAACAACAATCCAGTTTAAAGTTGTCTTTTAAATGCAAATCATTTTAAATGCACAAAACTATAATAATTTAAAGATATTTTTAAGCTCTTCATTGATTTCATTATAAAATCTCACACTGAAAATGGCTTAGGTGTAATTTTGGGTAAGAGGAAGCAGAAATTGCTTTTGTACTTCTCACTTCAGTGCTTCCACGCAGATTAACATTTATGTGTCATTGTTACAGATTGTTCAAAATGTGCCAGGCTTACCTGGGAGAGTTCACAGAAGATGACATTTACAAGGAGTACAGAAATAATCGGGATTACTTGGAAGATTTTCTCTGCTATGGTGAAAATGGAGCTTGCACCAAGCACACAGGTTTTAAGGATGAAATGTAAACTTTGAGCACAATAGTAAGCATATTGGGTGTGGGGTGCAAGTGGAGAATTGGGAAAAGGTGACGAGAGGTAGTGAAGGTGATAGAAACAGCAACATGCAAGGTTTCCATTTATTAAAATGGTGAAACTGAAAATGAGGAATCAGGCACAATTCACACCAGCCCTGACATGGTTTCACGTGAAGCGTTAAGCCCCTGTCCCACTTAGGAAACCTGAACGGAAACCTCTGGAGACTTTGCGCCCCACCCAAGGTTTCCGTGCGGTTCCCGGAGGTTTTTGTCAGTCTCCCAACCTGCTTCCACTACCTGCAACCTCCGGCAACCACCTGCAACCTCCGACGACCACCTGCAACCTCCGGGAACCGCACGGAAACCTTGGGTGGGGCGCAAGTCTCCAGAGGTTTCCGTTCAGGTTTCCTAAGTGAGACAGGGGCATTACATAATCAATATATTAATCCAACTAAATCTAATTTAAATTGATGATCAGTTCTGTTTTCAAAACTTAATATTCTAAGATATTCTAGCATATAAATGTTTTGGATACAGGGAAACCAATTATATCCAAATACATACCGGCCTTATTTAAAACAAACTATTGATTGTGTTGAACAATGTGGAAAACATTAACTAGTTTCATTAAAGTTAAATTCAGAGTTATCTGTTGTAGCGTCTTCAGCATTACATTTATTTTGGGCAGAAATAACTGGAGATTAGTGTTTTATTGGATAGTGTGCCAATAGTTGATGTCAGGGCTGCAGTTTTTCTGTGTTCCAAACTTATGTAACAGAGATCAACATAAATAAACATATTTGACATAATTTCAAGCTTTGAAATTACATTGTTTTAAGGCAAAGTATTTTACCAATAATGACAACACCACGATACCGAGCTCTCTATTTCCTTCTTGTACTCATATTGTTCAAAATCCACCCACTATGGGTGGTGTCATCTGCAAACTGATGGTTAGTGTGGTCTTGTTAAAGCAGTTGATATCTCAGATTGTAGTAGGGGAAGGTTAAGGGTGTCCGCAAATACTACTTCCAGCTGATCCACACAGGTTCTGAGGACCTTGTGCCTTCCGAAGAGTCCACCAGAGATTATACTGGAAGTTGGACAATTTTATACTGGACAATTTTGACATTTATCAAGCCAATTAACCTACAAACCTGTGTGTCTTTGGAGTGTGGGAGGAAACAGAAGATCTCAGAGAAAACCCACGCAGGTCATGGGGAGAACGTGCAACACCTGTATGCATTAAATTTCATCTGCCAAATAGCGCAACACCTCCACTTCTTTTGCCTCCCTCTCGATCACATCTGAAACAATGAAAACCCAGAACATTGAGCTGCCAGTTGTATCCTTCTCACAACCATGTTTCCACAATGACCTCAACATCATTGTTCCATACACTCCTTGCATTGAAACAAACATAGGTCAGTCCATCAGCATGACCATCGTCCTTCACCCCTTCCTGCCTCTCCTTCCATTAAGTCTTACTGATCCTAACCTCCACTTTTCCAAGGGCAATTAAGGATGATAATACATTATGCCCTTGTTATGGGTGACCACATCCTGTAAAGAAAAGGGAAAAAAACACTTTAAAAAGACTAAACAGGAGGTGACCAAAGAGAAAAGACCACTGTATTTAACCATTTATGAATTTGAACAACAATGAAAGCCTAGAACATTGAGCTGCCAGTTGTATCCTTCTCACGAGCATTATTGAACAACATTTGACACTGAGCCACATAGGAGATATAAAAATAGGTGACTAAAAGATTGATAAGAGAAATATTTAATCTTAACATAGAATACAGCTGAAGAGCAGGCCCGGTCTGTGCCGAACATAATGCCAAGACCATCTCTTATCTACCTTCACATAACCCACATCCATTAATTCCCTGCACATCCATGTGCCTATCCAAAAGTCTTTTAAATGCCATAAACATATCTGCTACAGCCACCACCTCTGGCAGCACATTCCAGACTCTCACCACCCTCTATGTAAAAATAGGAAAGGTAGAAAGATTTAGGGCCTAGTAAGCTGATGCTGGAACAATTGCCCTGCGGAGTGAACAATACTGTAACGACTAAGGCAGAAATATGAAGGCTGTAAAGTTTGAAGAGGTTACAGCGATAGCGAACGGCCCGGCTATTGAGGGGAAGCAGGAACTTTTGAACAGAACCACAACTTGGTTTGAGCTACAGTTCACATGAAACAGCAACATTATATGAAAATGTGAAACTGGAATTTGGGACAAGCAGTGTTACTCTGAGTAGTACTTCAATGACTTTTAATCCTTTGTTTTTCTTGAGAAAGTACAGAATAACTACACTAGCAATCAGCTTAATTTAGCTTTGTAAAATGAACAAGTATGATCCTATTTTACACAGACCACTGGTCCCATAATCTCATGACACTGTTCAGTTAATGGATAAGGAACCAAAAATGAAACAAAACATTTTCCCCACGAATAATCCTTAACTGTTATGAAGTCAAAGCAAGACAGGAATTGAATTTATAGATATGTGTTAACACTTCTCCTTCTTTACACAAGATTGTAGAGTCACACGGTATAGCAACAGGCATCTGGCCCATCATATCTATGCCAACAAATCCTATTAATCAAATGTTTGTGTATTTGGCCTACAGTCTTCTATGTCTAGATGATTCAAGTTCATAAGTTGTGTAGAAGCGGAATTAGGCCATTCGGCCCATCCAGTCTATTCCGCCGTTCAATCATGGCTGATCTATCTCACCCTCCCAACCCCAATCTCCTGCCTTGTCCCCATAAACTCAGATCCCCCAACTAATTGAGAATCTATCAATCTCCAGCATAGAAATAACCATTGACTTGGTTTCCACAGCCGTCAGTGGCAATGAATTCCACAGATTCACCATCCTCTGGCTAAATAAATTCCTCCTTATCTCCTTGCTAAAGGTGCGTCCTTTGAGTCTGAGACTTTGTCCTCTGGTCCTTGACACTCCCACTAGTGGAAACATTCTCTCCACATCCACTCTATTCAGGCCTTTCACTATTCGGTAAGTTTTAATGAGGTGTGTCCCCCCCCCCCGATCCTTATAAGCTCCAGCGAGTACAGGCCCAGTGCCCTCAAATACTCTAGATACCTCTTAAATGTTGTCACCGACTCTGCTTCTATCCTTTGTGTGCAGTGCATTCCAGCTACACACCACTCTCTGGGAGAAAAGGTCCTCTGCAGATACCCTCAAAATTTCATACCCCTTACCCTAAACCTATTTTAGTTTTATCCCCCTTTAATATTGGCAAATGTATCTGACAAATAGCCGCATTTAATGTTAATATATTTGACTTGGGAGAAGGCAGGAGAATTGGGTTGCGAGGGAAAGAAAGATCAGCTATGAGTGAATGGTGGGACCAGACTCAATGGACTGAATGGCCTAATACTGCTCCAATGATTTATGGACTCCCAATCTCCTCCACTCGTCTCACCAGTTTCATCTCATGTAAAAAGATTTATTTATTGAAATCATATTCTATGTCGCTCTTCCAGGGAGATGCTAACTGCATTTCGTTGTCTCTGTACTGTACACTGACAATTAAAGTTGAATCTGAATCTGAATCTGAATCTCCTAACTGAAATATCCCTACACCAGGTACCATCCTGGTGATTCTCCAGGGTACATTGCCCATTGATCACCCATTCACACCAGTTCCACATTATTTAACGTTCCTACACATTAGGGTCAATTTTGTAAAATAACCTACAAACCTGCACGTGTTTGGAATGTAGGGGTAAACCAGAGCACCCAGAGAAAGTAGATGTGGTAACAAGGAGAACGCACAAGCTCCACACAGACAGCCCCAAAGATCGGGATCAAACCCAGGTCTCTGGTGCTATGAGGCAGCTGCTCGACTTTCATGCTCCACTGTGCTGACCAGTTTGAGAACCTGCCTTCTTGTTTGCGGTCTGATGCAATATTGACATGCGGGAGGAATGGGGATAGCCTGGTGCTTCCCTTCCTTCAGATAGACAATGAAAAACAAGGAATTGTAGATGGCACACAAAAATGCTGGAGAAACTCAGCGGGTGCAGCAGCATCTACGGA
Source organism: Leucoraja erinaceus (assembly GCF_028641065.1). Taxonomy (NCBI): domain Eukaryota; kingdom Metazoa; phylum Chordata; class Chondrichthyes; order Rajiformes; family Rajidae; genus Leucoraja; species Leucoraja erinaceus. The sequence continues at coordinate 951,507 of NC_073408.1, read as the reverse complement.
GCGAAGGAAATAGGCAACGTTTCGGGCCGAAACCCTGAAGGAAATAGGCAACGTTTCGGGACGAAACCCGGAAGGGTTTCGGCCCGAAACGTTGCCTATTTCCTTCGCTCCATAGATGCTGCTGCACCCGCTGAGTTTCTCCAGCATTTTTGTGTACGTTCGATTTTCCAGCATCTGCAGTTCCTTCTTAAACGAGGAATTGTAGATGCTGGTTTAAACCGAAGATAGACACAAAAAGCTGGAGTAACTCAGCAGGTCAGGCAGCATCTCTGGAGAGAAAGGACAAGTTGACTCTGGATGATATCCCTGCCACCACCATTCTTCACTAATTCTAATGAGTGCGGTCAGTAATAAAAACGGTGGCTTTTCAATATAACCTGTAAACTTGTAAACAAACTCTACACAGAAGTAAACGTTTGGGGTGGGAGATTGCAACCTTCACGTGGTCCGCCCTGTTTCGACCAAAGATACCGACGAATGCAATCAACCTGGCGCGCACAATCAAATAAGATCAAATAGAACACAACTTTAGGCTGTGCATGACATACACAAGAAGAAGCAGTAAAGTTTTGCATTTACTTTTCTGGTGGCACTGATTAAATCTAGTGTAATTCTAGTGCACCCAATCCCTTTTTAACTAAAGGGATTTTTATTTAACTAAACCTAACCCTTTTAGAAAATGGTTTAATATTGTTTCACGAAAATTAATGAATAGTGATATGAATATTGACATAACAATATTTACAAAAATTATGATACAGATTTCATTTTCCCTATACATGGGATAATTGATGATCCCATATCGCTGCTGATATTCCTGGACATAAACAATTTTACAAAAGGCTCAGCAGCGGCTGACCTCAGGAAGCACAACCTGGATTTCTGCTGATTTTCCCATCGAGAGCCTGCTGACATACTGCATTACAGCATGGGGCAGCTGCACCATGGCAGACAGGGAGAGGCTTCAGATGATCCAGAGGATCTATTGCCCTCCACAGGCTCTGTGTTCCTCATCAAAGGCACTTTGCGTTTGGATTTTCTGTTGTGTCATCAAATCCAGGACATTCGCCGACTTGCTTCGGTCTACCATTTCAAACCACACATTCATTTTGTTGTCTGTATATTGAAAATTGGCAAATGTGGAGTTTTTAATGGTTTTTTGTGTAAAATTGTACGAGTACGGCAGCTTTCAGTTTCACTGCAGATTAAATGGCATATCATCGGTTGTCGTCGCCTTTATTTTTCTGTTTGTGCCATATTCCAACATTCGCCGACTTTTCGGTCTACATTCAAAAATGCAGAACACTTCTATTTTGTTGTAATTTGAAAATTGGCAAATGTGGAGTTTTTAATGGTTTGTGTTACGTGGAGAGCAGATTTCGGTTTCGTCGCCCTATTCACACCGGCCGGCCGGGAATAGGTCCAAGAGGCACTTCCTCTCCGTGCACCCCGTGCTGGTGAGCTCAGTCAGTGTATCAGCTTCTGGGAGAGTTTGAAGAAAACTCCCCGCTACTGCTGATTACTGGTTGTGGTCGTGGGGGCGGAAGCGGATTGGCCTTCCCTCTTCCCTCCCACGTTTATACCTGCCTCGGGGCCAGGCTGACTGGCTTTGTACACTGAGGGCTAAAGGCGGGGTATGCTCTCTGGATATTTATCTAATCACTGGAACAGCAAAGGGCAATGGAACTTGTGATCTCAACTCTCCTGTCACTGGCCACCACTCTCGCCGGTAGGTTCATTCATCTACTAAAGCGATCTACTCGGCAAAATGCGAAAACTTTCTTGTTGCTGTAGAATTTATTGGTCACGTTTTATCCTGTCGTGTCGAACATTAACTCAGCGATGAAATGTGTTGAAATGAGAGAATTTGTGGAGTGGCGTTAGTTGGCGTTTCTCGGGCGCAGTTAATCCTGCTGATTAGGACTTGGTCACAGCTAAAGGGGTATGGGGGAAAAAGCAGGAACGGGGCACTAATTGTGGATGGCCAGCCATGGTCATATTGAATGGCGGTGCTGGCTCGAAGGGCCGAATGGCCTGCTCCTGTACCTATCTTCTATGTTTCAAGGTAGGGGAGGTCTGAAGAAGGGTCTCGACCCGAAACGTCTCCAGAGATGCTGCCTGTCCCACTGAGTTACTCCAGCATTTTGGGTCGCTTAATTTGGCCACACAAATTCAGCCAAATTAGTATTCCCTGAAATGCAATCATCGCCCTGTGTGCCGCAGCAATGTTCCGGGGAAAGCAACTTGTTATTGATCCGATAGTCTTTTGTTTAATGTTAATGAAGGAAAAACTCCACAGAGGAGGGCATTGCCGCTGTACCACGCCGTGGTTTCATAGTCACCTCCACCCGTTGCTTTAAACTCTTCACAAACTCGGAGATTCACAAAATCTTGATTAGTACGGTACGGGTGTCAGGAGTTACGGGGAGAAGGCAGGAGAAGAATGTATAGGAAGGAACGGCAGATGCTGGTTTACACCGAAGATAGACACAAAAAGCTGGAGTAACTCAGCGGACTAAACGCCACCCATTCTATCCAGAGATGCTGCCTGACCCGCTGAGTTACTCCGGTATTTTGTGTCTATCTTCGGCAGGAGAATGTGGTTAGCCATGAGGGCGGAGTAGTCTTGACGGGCCGAACGGCATAATCCTGCTCCTATCACTTATGAGTTTTTGAACTCACAACTGTACACACCCGGGTTAGCTAACTGCACTCTGCGCCTGAGTCTCTAGAGGCGACTTTGAATTTAAAAGGCAGTGTTAGCTGAAGGAAGTATTTGAGTTTAAATTACGGGAGCATAGAAACATAGAAAAATAGGTGGAGGAATAGGCCACTCGGCTGTTCGAGCCATATAATCATGACTGGTCATCTACAGTTAAAAGACCGTAAAAAGAGAGTTAGATAGAGCTCTTAGGGCTAGCGGAATCGGGGGATATGGGGAGAAGGCTGGAACGGGATACTGAGTGCGGATGATCAGCCATGATCACATTGAATGGCGATGCTGGCTCGAAGGGCCGAATGGCCTCTACTCCTGCACCTATTGTCTATGTATCTAAGTACCCCGTTCCTGCTTTATCCCCATGTCCCTTGATTCCTTTAGCCCTAAGAGATAAATCTAACTCTCTAGAAAACATCCAGTGAATGGCATCCACTGCCTTCTGTGGTAGAGAATTCCACAGATTCACAACTCTCTGCGTGTAGAAGATTTCCCTCATCTCAGTCCTAAACTGTGACCCCTGCTGGACTTCCCCAACATTTGGAACTTTTTTTTCCTGCATCCAGCCTGTCTTAAAATCATTTTAAAATGTTATGTTTCTATAAGATACCCTCTCATCCTTCTAAATTCTAGTGAATACAACCCCAGTCGACCCATTCCTTCATCATGTCCATCTTCAAATCATTTGTACTCCCTGGCTTTTGACCATGCCTGAGACTTTGCTTCTGTTTTTATTGTTTTTAATGTTTCTTTATTTTACATGTCTTTTCCTACTATTTCTTTTGATTGTTATTATTGGTGTGTATTAACTTTTTTGTCAATGATTAGTGATGTACAGCACTTTGTTGCAACTATGATTGTTTTTAAAGTGCTCTATAAATAAAATTATTATTATTATTATTATTATTATCATATGTCAGTCCTGCTATCCTGGGAATGAACCTGGTGAACCTACAATGCACTCCCTCATGTCACCCATTCCTTCTCTCCAGAGATGCTGCCTGTCCCGCTGAGTTACTCCAGCTTTTTTGTATCTATCTTAGGTTTAAACCAGCACCTGCAGTTCCTTCCTACACATAATGTGTGATATGATTTGCCAATGCCCAAGCAATGATCCTACTAGTTTTCATCGACCACTCCGTTAATCCTGTTTTGTCTCTTCTCAACTAGTCTTTGCTCCATATTCCATGCACCTCATTTTACACATTATCTTTATATGGGTTTAAGAAGGAACTGCAGATGCTGGAAAATCGAAGGTACACAAAAATGCTGGAGAAACTCAGCGTCTATGGAGGGAAGGAAATAGGCAACGTTTCGGGCTGAAACCCTTCTTCAGACTGATATGGGTCTTTACCAAAGACTTTACGAAAATCCAATTACGCCATGTCTACTGGTTTTCTCCCATCTGTAGTTACGCCTTCACAAAATTCCAACAGTTAATGCAGATAACACCATGAATAAGAGATAACTCCATGAGTCACCGTGAGAAACAGGAACACTGGATGCTGCTTCCTCCGCCTTCCCTTCCATCCCAACATAGCGTGCTGCAACAGATCCCATTTTCCCAATTATTTTGCTAGGGTCCAGTCTAATCTGCACCGACCCTGAAGATCTTTGTAATTCGCCTATGCACAAAGCAGGGGCGTTTGGTGGTAAAAAGTAACAAAAGGTCAGACGGGATTATTAGTAAACCCTATCTATCGGGTTTTGGTTACGTGACAATCAGGCAGCTACTAACATGCAGAGTTATTGAATTACTTGCCAGAATAGGTAGGCGGCACACAAACCACAACAAGTAGAAAGCTGATAAAGATCAGCACATGATCAGTATGTGAAGAGGAAAAAATTAGTTAAAACAAATGCGGGTCCCTTGAAGACAGAAACGGGTGAATTTATTATGGGGAATAAGGAAATGGCAGACGATTTGAACAGGTACTTTGGATCCGTCTACACTAAGGACGACACAAATAATCTCCCAGATGTACTAGTGGCCAGAGGATCTAGGGTGAGAACTGAGATGAGGAAAAACCTTTTCACACAGAGAGTTGTGAATTTGTGGAATTCTCTGCCTCAGAAGGCAGTGGAGGCCGACTCAGTTGATACATTCAAAAGAGAGTTGGGTAGAGCTTTTAAAGATAGCGGAATCAAGGGATATGGGGGGAAGGCAGGAACGTGGTACTGATTGTGGATGATCAGCCAGGATCACATGAAATGACGGTGCTAGCTCGAAGGGCCAAATTGCCTACCCTTGCATCTATTGTCTATATCTATGTAGTTCTGTAATATTAGATTCATAGAACAATGCAGCATGGAAATGGGGCCCTCAACCCAACGTCCATGTGGACCAAGGTGCATCATCCAAGCTAGACCCATTTGCTGCATTGGGTTCACATCCCTCTAACCCTCTCCTATCCATGTACCTGCATAAGTGTTTTTTAAATGCTGTCATAGTACATTGATTTCCCAACCCTTGGGCAAAAGAGTCTGCACATTCATTCGATAACTGAATTCCCCACATTATTTTATTATGATATAGTTTAACAGGAAGCAGGTGGAAAAGATGTTTTCACTTCAGAGAAATTCTAGGGATCAACAATGACATAATTACTTGCTCATGAATGGGCGACTCTACCTGCAGAGTGGCTAGAGAGCTAAACATCTGCCTGTGTTGGGTTGTGGAAGTGAATGGAATGCTGGTACATTTGTGGGTAAGCCAAGTAGATGAGATAGAGAAGGTTGGGTTACCTGGTGACGGAGCATTAACAATGGCATGTATTGCACGATCAAAGGTATCTTTCTGAGCTCTCAATTTTATATATTCTATATAAATAATGAGTATTGCAAACATCGTGTCCCCTGGCTGCTGAAAAAGACCACACACACAGGGTCCAGAGCAAAACCACCTTCACTATTAACATGATTATAGCTGTGAGCTCATATGGATATATTCCAGTCATGCTACCCCACCCCATCTCCCTCCAGCTAAGTCGCACACACCAGGGATGGTTGCAAGGGCCTTGTACAGACTTGTCAAACAAACTATTGTTGAATTGCAGATTTTCATTGTGCATTGGGAATTGCAACGTGAACGAGGTGGGGCCAAATTATGTTTTCTGGTCTCCGTAAAGTAGGTTGCATTTCTCTGGTATCATTGGGCCCAAATTATCTCAACGTACTGCATATACGGTGGAATTTTCTTAGTGCAAATCATGGCAGGAATTACATGTGAGACATGTGTCATACCTGTGTCAGCCATGATCACATTGAATGGCGGTGCTGGCTCTAAGGGCCAAATGGCCTGCTCCTGCACCTGTTGTCTATTGTCTATTGTCATACAAGACCAAATGTAATTATTTGCACAACACATTGATATATTTGTGCACAATTCCACACACTGATTGTCTGTATGTTGTTTCCTGTTGCTCTCTGCCCATTGTAATCCCCTCTTGGGTCTTGAACTTTTTATCCCGTCTAAGAGAAATGATTTGAAAAAATGTGCGGAAGTTCAGAGGAATTCTAATTGTGTGAAACAACATTGACAATCAACCTGTGGAGTGAACTTTGATCACTGGAATTATTGTTGTAACTTTCTTTGCAGCAGCTGACATCATCCTGCAGCCCCCTTTACATCCTCATTTTAATTCTGTGAATACTGAAAACATCTTTCACTGGAGTCCAGCAGAGAATGGTCCACAACACATCCGATATGACGTGCAGTATTGCAGGTAAGAGAGTCTCGTTGTCTCATAGCCAACATGGTGATCTTTGAGGATATGTGAAGGTTCTAATGCAGCAACTGAATCTGTTATTGGCTTTACCTTGCACTAAACATTATTCCCTTATCATGTATCCTATACACTGTAAGTGGCTCAATTGTAATCATGTATTGTATTTCCGCTGACTGGTTAACACGCAACAAAAGCTTTTTACTGTACCTCGGTACACGTGACAATAAACTAAACTGAACTGGATTGAACTTGCATATGATTGGCATGAAGTGGTGAATATATGGGCAATGTGAGCTCTGTAATGTGGGCAGGGGCTGGGGTGCCTGGAATACAACAAGCAGCACTTATTCTAATTGTTTCAACTGCAACTATTTGTATTTGGAATCGGAGAGCATGCAGACAGGGTACCCATCAGTGCAAGCATCCATAGTTAGCAGCACCCAGTGGACTCCAGTTAGTGGCAGGCAGCTGTGTCCAGAGCACGCCTCACATTCTTCCCTGGGCACCGTATGCAACAGTTTACAGGCCCTATCTCACACTCTGTCCTTTCATCTCAGGCCTTTAACCAACTGAATCTGACAATTATAAACACCCCTTACCCTTATCCACCTATCACTTCCCACAAAAAAAAAGACAAAATGTGCTGGAGTAACTCAGCGGGTCAGGCAGCATCTGTGGAGAATATGGATAGGTGACGTTTCACAGAGTGCTGGAGTAATTCAGCGGGTGCAACAGCATCTATGGAGCTAAGGAAATAGGCAACGTTTCGGGCCGAAACCCATAAGGGTTTCGGCCCGAAACGTTGCCTATTTCCAGAAGGATTTCGGCCCGAAACGTTGCCTATTTCCTTAGCTCCATAGATGCTGCTGCACCATAACTGAGTGGGTCAGGCAGCATCTGTGGAGAACATGGATAGGTGACATTTCACAGAGTGCTGGAGTAACTCAGCGGGTCAGGCAGCATCTGTGGAGAACATGGATAGGTGACGTTTCACAGAGTGCTGGAGTAACTCAGCTGGTCAGGCAGCATCTGTGGAGAACATGAATAGGTGATGTTTCACAGAGTGCTGGAGTAACTCAGCGGGTCAGGCAGCAACTGTGGAGAACATGGATAGGCAAAGTTTTGGGTCGGGACCCTTCCTCAGATGCCAGGTTTTGTGCCACCTCTCTTCCAGCTTTCTTCCACCCCTACAATCAGTCTGAAGAAGGGTCCTGACCCAAAATGTCACCTGACCCTGTTCTCCAGAGATATTGCATGACCTGCTGAGTTACTCCAACACGTTTATTTCTCTTTAGATAGCACTTGAGGCTGTGTCTCCTTCTTTCTCCTCATAACTTCGAATTGAAAATGTCACATTACACGTTTTGCAGCATTAATTTTATGCTTTCAGAGTTAATTTCCCAGGTTGATCAACGTTGTCCTGGAGACCATTGTACAACCCCTTCATTATTTACCACAGTTGAGTTATGGGGCATCCTGTTTAATCTGGAGCAGGTCGAAAGCTGGGCGTAATAGGAATTGTATGTTTACAGATGAACAATTCACATAAAATTTGGGCAGTGATTCAGTGGAGGTCTGAGCCAGTGAAATAACTGAAATAGCTTTATGTAGGGACTAACATGATGACTCAGAACTTGCCTGTATAAAAACAGTTCAAGTTTCATTTACTCAATATTTCAACATTTTACAGTTAACTTCCTGATTTATCAATATTTTGTTAATATTGACTTTCACTGACGCTGTTTCGTGTATTTGTGTTGTAATGTTGGGAATGTTAAAACCGGTACACAGTGATCATGGATCTTGCGTGTGTGATTACGTACTTATCTCAGCAGCGTGGTTTAAACTGAGAAGTAAACGGTGATGTGAAGAACTGTGTCAACACAGCACTCTAACTAGAACACTACATGCCAGCCTCAGAAACTACAGCAGGAAAGTCAGAGGGATCTTTTCTTGTCACTAATAAAGCCAGCATTCTGTCACTAATCCCCAGTAACCCTTGAGAAGGTGTTGGTGAGCCCACTTGTACAGTGAGATGTTTTGGAATTATAAGGGCTAAAGCAGCCTTTAAATGCACTTTGATTATGCTCTTCCGAACATAGACCTCAATATAGACACAAAAAACTGGAGTAACTTAGCAGGTTAGGCAGCGTCTCTGGAGAAAAGGAATAGGTGACGTTTCGGGTTGACATCCTTCTTCAGACTTCTTGTTCCTGGTTTGGCCCTGAGTCACCCATTACATGTAAACACATCCACCTTTTCTGTGAAAAACCCTAATCTTACCAAGTCTGTTTCCGAGTTAATTGTAAAACCCACAATTGACATTGTTTATCTGTGAAACTGTAATTCTCAGTATTCTGACCAAGTCCATTTGCAAGTCGTTTCAATGACTTTGGGTTTACCATTCCACCACTAAGCCTTTACTGTGGAGAGCCAAACCTTTAGTGCGCAAGTTTCAGGGTAATTGGACAATAATACTCTGCGCCCTGCTGTGAAAATGGTGTTGATTTAGTCAGATTACAGGATTAATGGTTCTGCCAAAGTGTCTGAAGAAGAGTCTCGACCCGAAATATCACCCATTCCTTCTCTCCAGAGATGCTGCCTGTCCCGCTGAGTTACTCCAGCTTTTTGTGTCTATCTAAGTGATGTTGTGTCACCATATTAATACAATGTTTAGCATGCCCAGAGTGGAAATGTTTAAGGTTGTTTCAAAGTAATAGACTTTTCTCAACAGAGCACCTTTAGCAAACACACAACTGGTATCACGATTGACACACACAACTTTGGGCTCCACATGTATATAAGTGCATATAAAAAATACCTGCATGAAACTAGTGCCTTTCAAATGCCCTTTCAGCATGGCCAAATCACATTGAAATATAGTTCCTGTTTAACGTGGAGAACACAGCAGTGTGCTGCAAGCTTACATAGACAGCAAGGCACAGAAGAGTAGATTGATTGAGAGATATAGCATGGAAACAGGTCCATCCCGATCAACGATCGCCCATTCACGTCAGTTCTGTTTTCCCACTTTTGTATCCACTCGGGGCAATTCACATAACCGATTAAACTATGTCTTTGTGATGTGGGAGGAATCCATGCTGTCACGTGGAGATCGTGCAACCAACACACAAAGTTCACCCAAACACCACACAGACAACACCCAGAGTCAGAATCGAACCTGGGTCTGGGGCACTGTGAGGCAGCAGCTCTACCCGCTGCATTACCCTGTTTCTACATTTCCCCTGCTTTTACTGGTGGGTTGTATAAAGGTGGGTTTGGACACAAGGAGTCCTCCCCTGTTTTTATAAGTATCAGGGAGGGTGGTTGTAGGCAAGAGATCACCTTGCATCACCCAGCGTGGCTTTAATGGCCGCGGGACAATCGCCATCGCCAGCCGGGGGCTTTGACTTTGACTTTGACTCTGACATCGGGGGGGGAAGTGCAGTGGAGAGATAATTTTTTTTGGCCTTCCATCACAGCGATGTGATGGATGTTTATGTAAATTATGTTGTGTCTTGGGTCTATTTGTTTGTAATGTATGGCTGCAGAAACGGCATTTCGTTTGGACCTCAAGGGGTCCAAATGACAAATAAATTGTATCTTGTATCTTGTATCTTGAGATCGTGTGATGGAAGATCCTGAAATATGAATGCCCAGAGTTAGCACACGAAACGCCGGAATGAGGCTGCTTCTTGAGAGAGTTAGATTGCCTGATAATGTGTTGACGAGTCTTGTTATTGATTCCCAGGTATGGACATGATGAAGACCCTATCCCTGTGTCACACTGTACAGGGATTCCCCACTGCTACTGTGACCTGACTGACCAGACATGGGATGTCAACATTACCTACAGTGTCAGGGTCAGAAGTGTGATTGGCAACACAAGCTCCACATGGGAAGGGACAATATTCAAACCCTTCGATTCCAGTAAGTAACCTCTCTCCACACAGTGACTGTTACATCAATCACCTCTAGTGCCCACTACACATATGGAACAGTTTTTAATCAAAGATGACAGCTTGAAATATTTCTGCAAATCTGGTGACTGAAGATAACTTTTAAGTTACTTTATTATGAGTTGAAACTTAAAAAAAATTCACTGCTGAGGTAGATATCCACGGCACAAGTTGAGAACATAGCTGTTGTCTCACTTTCAAGGTGATCGGTCTGGGATTATAATCTCTCGATCAACTCTATCCTAACCAAAAGTTAACCAAAAACCGAAAGGCTGCCTGATGTTTTTGCTTTGTAAGCATTGGTACTAACAGAAGCTACGACTCTTGCCTCCAGCTAGCTTGACATAGTTAATTGTGGGAGGTGGTCTATGTGGAGGAAGGAACTGCAGATGCTGGTTTAAACTGAAAATAGTCATAAAATGTTGGAGTAACTCAGCGAGTCAGACAACATCTCTGGAGAGAAGGAATGGGAGACGTTTCTGGTCGAAACCCTTTTAGACTGACATCAGGGGAGTGGGTGGTGTGGAGATAACAGATTAGTCAGAGAACTGGGAAGAGGGAGGGGATGGAAAGAGAGGGAAAGCAAGGACAGCATCTCTGGAGAAAAGCCATAGGTGAAGTTTCGGGTCAAGACCTTCAGACTGAGAGTCTGGGAGAGGGAACTGAGCAGAAAGGGAAGGTAGAGAGACTGAGTCACTCATACTCACTGACATGCTCCATCTTATAAACATGGCGAGTATATTTACGCTCACAGACACATCCAGACCAGAATAGACATTGATATTTACATAGACATCATCATTGACGTCCATAGTCATTGACATGCAGGCTCACTGATGTAAACACTGCCACATTCACCTATGGACATCAGGCACTGACAGGCTTGCTCATCAATGTACACCTATGGAAACATTCACCATGCATATCCATACTCATTCATTGGCACATTAATACTTACAGGTTAATTCATTTTCATTTTGGATATTGACCAAAATCTAATTGTGGATTTCATTTCCTTTCAGCCTTGTTGGGTTTGCCATCCTTTGTTACGGAAGTGGAGCATGACGGGATTACAGTCCGACTCTTCCCACCCACCCTGTACACAGCAAAGAGAAACAGGTCAATGGGGGACGTGTACCCTCAGGGATTGAAGTACATTATATGTGTCCATGCGAATGATACTGACAGGGTAAGACATTGTGGATCTCTGCCAATCTCTGCGGCGGTTAGTAATGACAATGGTAATTCTCATACATTTGATGGATGGTTGCTGGTGACAAATTTACACATTGCTGCCCCATCCCTGCCCTGGTAGTCAAACAGCCACCTACATCTCCCCACTCACTCCTGACAGGGCTGGAGCAAAATCCTCCTGTTGCTTGTTGCCCTGATGAATGTTTCTCAAGAGCGAGTCATCCCAGGAGTGTAATGCCCCTGTCCCACTTAGGAAACCTGAACGGAAACCTCTGGAGACTTTGCGCCCCACCCAAGGTTTCCGTGCGGTTCCCGGGAGGTTTTTGTCAGTCTCCCTACCTGCTTCCACTACCTGAAACCTCCGGCAACCACCTGCAACCTCCGGGAACCACACGGAAACCTTGGGTGGGGCGCAAAGTCTCCAGAGGTTTCCGTTCAGGTTTCCTAAGTGGGACAGGGGCATAAGGCACAGTTGGACAGTCATTTACCTGCACGACCTTGCAGCTGAGCATTGCTAGGCCCACACTGGCTTTGGTCTACTAGGCTTCTTTAATACTAATAAATTGAATTTATACAAGCTTCAACATAGCTAATGTGTTTCCGGCTCATGTTCCAACAGTCTGATAAAATTCTCAGTTCGGGAGCACCAGTCAAACCTGCCGTGCGACCAGGGACTATCTATTGCATCAGCGTCAGAGTACATTTGCACGGAGACGCAAGGAAAAGCAACATTACAGAAGAGAAATGTATCAAAATCCCAACTCCTAATCCAGGTAATGTGAGCATAATGGTAACTCATTTATTAGCCAAATATGGTTTGCAACATACAAAGAATTTGACTAATATAAATGTTAGTGGCGTCTCAGGAGCCTGTTGTTTAGTTTAGTCCAGACAGATTGAGAAAGGTTTCGCCTCCCATTCTGGTCTATTGTGCTGAGTTGAAAACTCAGTAAATGAACCAATTCCTGTCAGAAAGTGCCTGAACATTTCCAAGTTTTCGTTTCTTTGGCCGACTAATGTTCCTAGAAAACCTGTGAGTAAACAATGGGCTTAAGATCTTATCCCAGTGGAAAGACCAGGAAAAGAATGTAAAAAGTGCGAAATGAAAAACGAATTGGCCTGTACAAGTATAAACGCTGGGAGGCAAAGGGGATGTGAATTTGTGACGTATTTAAATGTGACGCAGTTAGTAACACTTCCTGTTTGAAGTCAACCCCTTTGTCACAGTGCCTACTTTGCCATTGCAAGCTGAGTAGGAATCTGATGGCTAAAGACAACAGTGGCATGAAACATAGAAAAACATAGAAACATAGAAATTAGGTGCAGGAGTAGGCCATTCGGCCCTTCGGCCATTCAATATGATCATGGCTGATCATCTAACTCAGTATCCTGTACCTGCCTTCTCTCCATACCCCCTGATCCCCTTAGCCACAAGGGCCACATCTAACTCCCTCTTAAATATAGCCAATGAACTGTGTGGCCTCAACTACCCTCTGTGGCAGAGAGTTCCAGAGATTCACCACTCTCTGTGTGAGGCGCTAGATAACACATATTGCTTAATTATATGATAAAACACTTCTCATTATAGAACAGGGTGATCTATTTGGCAGTACTTTGATCCATAACCATTTCTGGGGCAACATATATTTTCACGTTGACTTCATAAATAAAACACTAAATGCTAAGTCCACGTCCCTGTAAAACCTCCCTTGTAATAAAGGTCTTTGGGCAAGAAGCATAGACTGGGTTGACTTGGCCTGAAATATGTGGAAGTATCGGGCTGGTTTAGGGATTGTGAACAGATTATAACAGGGTAATTTGGAACAGAGATGGGCGGGATGTCGGAGGGTGATAGATTGTTATCCACAAAGAACCAAAGTACCCAGGCAAATGGAGATAAGATTTGGACCGACGTTGATCTGATTGAATTGCAGATGAATCTCAAGGGTCTGAATTATGTTGTTATTCCTACTGATAATTAGTGGCCTTTGATTTTACCAGATTTGGAGACTTTGATCAACACTGTCGTTGGAGTCGTTGGTACAACCATCACACTGTTTGTTCTCTGCTTCTGCCTGGCGATGTTCTGCCGGTCTTATTTGAAGGAACGAAGAATGACTCCAGCTGTCCTGGTAAGTTCTCCTCTCACTCACTGACAGTTTTGCAAACCATTATATCCAAGTGAATTACTGCCAAGAACTCTGCTCTAATCTCTCACCTCCAGAATGAGCCAAGTGGCATAACTCTACCCTGACTCCACGCCAACACATTCCTATAGTTGGCTATCGTCCACACCCCAAACCTGCCCGACCTCCTGCTCTTCTGACTGACTAGTGCCCCCTGTATTTCCATCAGCGACACTGAACTAAATCGAGAAAACTAGCAGAATTCAACTTAGTTTAGTTTAGAGATACAGCATGGAAACAGGCCCTTCGGCCCACCTGGTCTGTACCGACCAGCGATCCCCACACACTAACACTATCCTGCACACACTAGGGACAATTGTGTATAGGATAATGTTAATGTGCGGGGATCGCTGTTTTTCTGTATATATTAAAAATAAAGAGCCGCTTACAGCTACACAAGCAGTTTCCACATCCCTTTCAGAATGTCCCCATATGCGTTTATCAGAGAGTAACGTCACTGTTAATCCTCACGCCTGGTTTGCCAGCTCAGTATTGTAACATTGATGATTCATAATCTGGATGAGAAATTGACAATTTGCAAATCTGAGTTTATTATTCACCCGGGTATTAATCATAGATGGCATTAGGGCAACAGGGGCAAGACCAGCAATGTTAGTTTCTACTTCCCTTTGTGACATGTACATCTGGGGGGGGGGGGGGGGGAGCTATGCTTAGAAACTCCTATGAAGCAATAGAATCATACAAACGTAACTGGGTCACATGAGTCTGTCATAGAAGGAAACGCGTCGCTATAATCTACGCAGGGTTTATGAGTAACTACAGCTGTACTGTACACTGACAATGACAATTAAATTGAATCTGAATCTGAGCTTGGAGCTACCCCCTTGGATTGGACTTCCTTGTGGTGTAGTAAAGGAAGCCGGTACAGGCAGTGGCTCAGCTAGTTGAGCTGCTACCCCACAGTGCCCAACTTGCCATGCCGACTAATGCCCCATCTACACTAGACATGCCCCATCTCCCCTAGACATGTCCCATCTACACGAGACATGTCCCATCTACACTAGACATGTCCCATCTACACTAGACATGTCCCCATCTACACTAATGTCCCATCTACACTACTAGACATGCCCCATCTACACTAATAGCCCCCATCTACACTAGACATACACTACACTAGACCCCCATCTACACTAGATCTACTAGACATGCCCCATCTACACAATGCCCCATCTACACACACTAATGCTCCGTCTCTACACTAGACACCCATCTACACATGCCCCATCTACACTAGACATGCCCCATCTACACTA
Organism: Leucoraja erinaceus; assembly: GCF_028641065.1. Classification (NCBI taxonomy): domain Eukaryota; kingdom Metazoa; phylum Chordata; class Chondrichthyes; order Rajiformes; family Rajidae; genus Leucoraja; species Leucoraja erinaceus. The sequence goes on along the minus strand of NC_073408.1, from coordinate 936,447 downwards.
ATGCCCCATCTACACTAACATGCCCCATCTACACTAGACATGTCCCATCTTCACACTGCCCCCCCTAGACAGGCCCCATCTACACTAGACAGGCCCCATCTACACTAGACATGCCCCATCTACACTAGACATGCCCCATCTACACTAGACATCTACACTAGACATGTCCCATCTACACTAGACATGCCCCATCTACACTAGACATGTCCCATCTACACTAGACATGCCCCATCTACACTAGACATGCCCCATTTACACTAATGCCCCATCTACACTAATGCCCCATCTATACTAGACATGTCCCATCTACACTAATGCCCCATCTACACTAATGCCCCATCTACACTAGACATGCCCCATCTACACTAGACATGCCCCATCTACACTAGACATGCCCCATCTACACTAGACATGTCCCATCTACACTAGACATGCCCCATCTACACTAGACATGCCCCATCTACACTAGACATGTCCCATCTACACTAGACATGCCCCATCTACTCCAGTACACAGCACTCTTTACCTTGATGCAGGAATGTTTATATGGAATCACGTTGGTGAATGAGGTTTAGGCTGCACTCAGACCTGCTGGTGGATGTGCATGGTCTATACCTGGCCCCTCAGGATCAGCTCGAAGCTGGGCTTCGCTCATTGTGCTTCAGCAGATTTCCCAACGTGCTCTCTGTTGCATTACTTAGCAAATTACATTCACAATTAAACTGTTATTTCCTCTCACAGGAAACCTTTGGAAAGAGCAGGAAGTTTTTGAGCAGAATGGACTACATGAGTTTTACAGAGGATGTGGTGGTACAGAAGGTGTTTGCTGATGGTGCTCATCACCCTGTCACCAAGATTCTGGACCAGGATGACCCATGGCCGGAGCAGAAGATGAGGGAGGCATCCTCCGTGGACAGTGGGATCGATATTGGCAGCCACTCGCCTGGGCGGATAGTGTTGATTGGTGAGGTTATGAATCTCTACAGGCAGCAAACGCCAGACTCCAGTGGTGTCCAGAGCACCGACTCCAGTGGTGTCCAGAGCACCGACTCCAGTGGTGTCCAGAGCACCGACTCCAGTGGTGTCCAGTGTGGACAGACCAGTTCCCAGCCCGGCAATGCCTGCTCGGTACATATCCCGGCTGCAAGCCCGGACCTAGGCGAATGCTCTACGGGCACGGCTGACTTGGGCTATCAGAGGCAGACGCCCAGGGTTAACGACGACTCGGTAGCAGCAATGAGCAGTGTCATGGCAGAACCTACACCAGACTCCCCATCCTGCACCATCTCAATATCCGGCATCACTGTGGCACAAGACTTTACAAACACATTTCTCACTTTAGGTGACGTCATGATAATGGATAATGAACTTTAAACAAAAGATCTTCATATTCAACATTCTGAAAGTGATTACCGTGCGTTTTATAATTAACTATTTATTAAAAAAAACTTCATTTCACCCACCCATTGTAATTTGGTTTATTTCTAGAAGCACCTTGATAAACAATGATTTCCACACATCACTAAGCTGGGGCAGCTCAAGCTATTCACAAGGGCACTAATTAAAATCTTCATTCAATTCTAGACACAAGCATCACAATCAGCATTGCCACCACAGGGTCAGAGTGTTCAGGACCCACTGCTGAGGCGTGAACATACAACCTGATGTTCTCTCTGACATGAAGGTGCTGAATCCTGGAATAGACAGCACCCTAGGGTGACTGTCTGTTCTCTCAGGTAGACTAGTAGATCTCCTCGATCTGAGTACTTCTTGCCCTAAAATCCCTGGCTGTAACACCATGTGTGTTACAATGGATTATCCCTAACCAACATCTGAAGAAGGGTCCTGACCCCAAACGTCACCTATCCACGTACTCAACAGATGCTGCCTGACCCGCTGAGTTACTCCAGCACTCTGTGAAACGTCACCTATCCATGTTCTCCACAGATGCTGCCTGACCCGCTGAGTTACTCCAGCACTCTGTGAAACGTCACCTATCCATGTTCTCCATAGATGCTGCCTGACCCGCTGAGTTATGGTGCAGCAGCATCTATGAAGCGAAGGAAATAGGCAACGTTTCGGGCCGAAACCCTTCTGGAAATGGGCAACGTTTCGGGCCGAAACCCGGAAGGGTTTCGACCCGAACCGTTACTTATTTCCTTAGCTCCATACCTATTTCCTTAGCTCCATAGATGCTGCCTGACCCGCTGAGTTACTCCAGCACTCTGTGAAAAGTCACCTATCCATGTTCTCCACAGATGCTGCCTGACCCGCTGAGTTACTCCAGCACTCTGTCTTTTTTTACCGCAAAACAATTAACTGGGCATTATATCTTGACTTGATCAGTACAAATTGGCGCACACCACAACACAAGTTCACACCACAAGACAAGTTCACACACAGAACACAAGTTCACACCAGAACATTTCTACATTTATAGTCAAGTCAAGTCACTTTTATTTCTAGAGCACATTTAAAAAACAACTCTCGTTGGCCAAAGTGCTTTACATTGGTGGAGGTACTAACATTATAGCAATAGTTATATTCCAAAATCACAACTAGATACAAACTACTTGCTAGTGAGCTGTAGCTCAGTGCTAGTACAAATGCAAGGCATTAGTCTTTTTCTTCTCATGTTCAAATGATTACAAAAATATTGAATTTAAAACATTTGCACTCTGGCAAATAAATCTCAGAAATGGGAAAAATGTAAATTAGCTGCCGATTTTTCTCACAAAACAGAGGTGGAGAAAGATACCAAGAAGACCCATTACACCAATGTCAAAGATAACTCACTCACTCCTGTTATGAGCTTGCAGTAACTCTAGAGTGGTCATTATTGGGGGAAATGCAGGAGTCATTTTGTGCCATGTAAGCCCAGATCAGCACTTTGGATCTCTGGATAAATATTGGCCAGAATTATCCCTCTGCATTGCCCTCTTAAAACTTACTCTGGGATATTTTATTTCTCCCCAAGAGGAAAGGTGGGTCTTCAATTTAAACTCCTAGCCAAAGGCTGGCACAGATAAAGCAGTCTCTCTCTGCTGTCCAGCTGGGCCAGTCTGGAGGAGACGCCTAGTCTCAAGTCGTCTTGGCCTCCAATCAGATGGCCATTACGGAGGCAAGGCTGGCGTTTGATGGCAACGTCTTTGCCCCGTCACTGACCGTATACAGAGAGTGGGACAAGCCAGACCAAAGCTGTGAACTGACTAATTATGAATGAGCAGGAACTCTGGAACCTCTTGAACTTGTACAAAGTGCAGAATGAATGGCAGAAGTTTACGGCTCCACTCTGGGTTATGTACACCTCACATGACCACTCCATACACACAGCCGAGCAGCTATTGAGGGAGTGCAGCGTAGGTTCAACAGGTTCATTCCCGGGATGGCTGGACTGACATATGATGAAAGAATGGGTCGACTGGGCTTGTATTCACGGGAATGCCCAAGTCATCTTGCACCCTCAATGCTATAAGGATGCATGGTGACTTGGACAGGTTGGGTGAGTGGGAAGATGCAGTTTAATGTGGATAAATGTGAGGTTATCCACTTTGGTGGCAAGAACAGGAAGGCAGATTATTATCCGAATGGTGTCAAGTTGGACATGAATTACAGAAACCCTTGCTATAGTGAACCACAGTGAGCGGGCAGAGGAGAGTGGGTGGGTGGTTGCGGGGGGGGGGGGAGAGTGGGTGGGTGGGGGGGGGGGACAGTTGAGAGGGGGAGGGAGGGGGGTGGTGCCTGTTATTGCCAATGTTCTGCTACAGCCAAATAAGGGGTTTATTATGTACAATATTCTTGGAAAAATCAGCAAATAAACACACAATAAATAACCAGCAAAGGGCACCAAATACACCATGCCTTGTGGTGGCACAGTGGAACTGCAGTAGAGGAATGTTTATGATTCAAATTCTTGATTCTCTGCATTTCTTTGCAAAACGAGTTGTGATTTGGTGAGAATTACGGCTCATCCTCTTCAGTCCCATTGTGCCCCCAACCCCCTCCCTTCATATTGTGATACTGGAACTGGTGGTCTGAGCTGCGATTCCCCACACTGTTCATCATCCCACTCACAGTGAATGGGGGATGAAACTCCAGCTGGATGGCGTTCAGCTCCCTGTGAAAATAACCCAGGCAGCAGTTAGTACAATGCCACTTCCACAAGTCAAGGTGAGGGGGGGGGGAGGATATTTACTAGGGAGGTTGTTGTTTTACACAAAGGCTGGTGGGTGTATTGTGCATGCACCATGTGGGTTACAATGAATTAAGGAGAAGAGCCGCGTTTAGTGCAAGATTCTTCAGACCTGCAATGTGAAGCTGAACTATAATGCAGCTGGCATGCAGCACATTCACTCTGCCCAAACAGGTTTACTGAACAACAAGTAAACAGGGAACAGCACATGCTGCACTCCATAGAATGGCCAGTCTTTGACTTCATTCTGTTTTATGTCCACACCCACTGATAGTGAACAGTCCACACCCACACCAATAGTGAACTATCCACACCCACACCAATAGTGAACTATCCACACCCACACCAATAGTGAACTATCCACACCCACACCAATAGTGAACTATCCACACCCACACCAATAGTGAACTATCCACACCACCAATAGTGAACTATCCACACCCACACCAATAGTGAACTATCCACACCCACACCAATAGTGAACTATCCACACCCACACCAATAGTGAACTATCCACACCCACACCAATAGTGAACTATCCACACCCACACCAATAGTGAACTAGTCCACACCCACACCAATAGTGAACTATCCACACCCACACCAATAGTGAACTATCCACACCCACACCAATAGTGAACTATCCACTCCCACACCAATAGTGAACTATCCACAACTACACCAATAGTGAACTATCCACAACCACACCAATAGTGAACTATCCACACCCACACCAATAGTGAACTATCCACACCCACACCAATAGTGAACTGTACCTCAGAATATTCAGACGGAAGTTCATCTTGGGTCCTGTGGACATACAGAAGGAGGAACAAGGATTACAACGGTCTTTGCATTGGAGCAACAAGCTGGTCTCATATTAGACACATCCACATAGACACCCTTACATGGCACACACACACACACACACACACACACACACACACACACACACACACACACACACACACACACACACACACACACACACACACACACACACACACACACACACGTATCCCACGGAAACATAACCCAACCTTCACAGAAGAGACATGTAATTTTCACTTCCCATTGTATATCCTAAACCTACTCATCTGGGCTAGGCTGTTTAATGACCCAAGTGTAGGGTCCCAGCGCCAGGTCCTGCTTCACCCCATGCCTGTTCCCCGGGTGGTCTTACACCAAGAGTGACCACAGCCGCGTGTGTGAGGGGGGGGGTGGGTGGGAGGTCAGTGGGGGGGGGGTCAATGGGGGGGGGTCAGTGAGGGGGGGGGGGGGGCAGTGGTTACAGAAACATCGCTGGTCTACGTTTAAAGGAGTGTCCACGTCGGTGGTACAGGATGAAGAGGGCAGCCAGGGAAACAATGGTCAGCAGCAACAGGCAGACGGCAATGATGATCCCTCGTGTATTCACTCCACCATCTGAAACAAGAGAGAGGAACTTTATCAGAATGAACACATCTCACCTCTACCCTCAGCACACACTCTGCCTTTTCATTAACTATTGTTTTTGTTTGATGTTTCTGATTGGACCTCTTAAATGACAACAAAGACTCAGGGAACAGTCCCTGCCTCATGTACACACATCGACCTCATCTCAGCCCATCACCCTAGCTTTCCCTCACTGTCTCCCTCACATATTTATCATTCTCCCTCTTAAATGAATAGTCCTATATTCAACTGAACTAGGAAGACAATTCTCCATACGTGTTAGTGTGGGGCTGGTTCATGATACCTCCACTACATTCACAGCTAGCATTCAACACAGTAATGATTTAAATGAGAATGTAACTGGTATAATTAATATCATAATAATAACTCATATATTGCGATCTCTCTTCCCGGAACTATTAGAGTTTGTCTACACTAAATATTTACCGTCCAATCCACGCTATTGGAGATGTAGACTATCTGGTGACGTTAGGGTTTGTACTGATTAGTTAGTGTGGGCAGCATGGTGGCATGCAACAGTAGAGCTGCTGCCTTAAGGTCCTGTCCCACTTGGGTGTCATTTACGTGAGAAACCAGTAGTGACTGACGCACGACAATTGCACGAAAGTCGTGTCGCAGTACGACAGTCGTGCACCAAATGCTCTTCTGGGCCCTGCTTCTTTTGGGAGCCATTTGCGATGTCATTCGTACTTGGTCCGATCTCTGTGGCAAGGATTTTCCCAGTGAAAATATGTCAAAACTACGAGCGCTTTATACCCGGGTGGTCACGTGTTGCGGCGCTCTAATGACGCGCAATGGCGCTGACGGCGTAATGGTCATGGTTACTGACGTTGACGCATAATAAATTAGCATAGGCAATGTTCGTGCGTAACGGTGCATCACCATGCGCTACACGTACACCGTCAGTGCATCACCATCACGTACGCCATCAGTACGTCAGCGTGCGCAAGGGATACGTCACGCAGGTGGTGCGCCAAGATTTTGAGCATTCCAAAATCCTGGGGCGCCGTGCGTTACCGCGCGTCACTGTACACGCCAATTACGCCCAAGTGGGACAGGCCCTTTACAGCGCCAGAGACCCAGGTTCGATCCTGATCAGGGGTGCTGTCTGTACGGAGTTTGTACGTTCCTCACTGTGACCGCTCCAGTTTGCTCCCACACTCCAACTCTAAAACATTTGAGATCGTTAGGAACACACTAAGATTGCGCAAGGTAGCATATAAATGGCATTTCTGTTTTCTTTAAGTTTCAGGTATTGGTTAGATATTTAAGACTCGGTTTATTCGGCAATGAATGAGTATGTCGGCTCATTTCTCCTTACTGTTTCCCGTCTCTGTGTGGTTCGTGGGAGTAAGCAGCCTTTCGATAAGTCGGAGGACATCACCTGAAGGAACGACTGTTGTGAGTTTCCTGTACGGATGATCTACAGACAAGAAGAGATACACATTACTGTGGGTTTTGGTGGCAGCTGGGCTCAGGTCAACACTGAGGTGTGGTCAGCCTGTGGCTTTCATCGTACTTCTGGTAAGGTTCAGGTCTCGATCCACTGGAGCTAGCCACGCTCGCATGGATAGTGGTCATGCCTTTAAACTGAAAGTCAGAGTCATCTTAAGAAACTTGAGCACAAAATCTAGTGTGCTTGCTGCCAGATCCTGTCTGTCATTGACACAGTGCTGTGGAGACCAAGTCAATGGATATTTTTAATGCAGAGATTGACAGATTCTTGATGAGTACGGGTGCCAGAGGTTATGGGGAAAAGGCACAAGAATGGGGCTGAGAGGGAAAGATAGATCAGCCATGATTGAATGGTGGTGGACTTGATGGGCCGAATGGCCCTATTCTGCTCCTATGACATATATGTTCTCACAGGTGATGATTAACAATCTGGCGGAACCATTAATGCGAAGCTCGACTCAGATCTGTGGCCACGTTTAGGACCAGGACGAGCAGTGAAATATTGGACTCAGTTGTATTGGTTAGCAAACTTTGCACTCTGTGAATCTGCCATCTACAAAATAACCGCTGTGCTTCCTGCAATTCAACATCAGCTGCTGTGCTCTAAGATTCCTTACTAAGATAAACCATCAGCACCCTCTATGAAGAGAGATTGTGTTCAGGGTGGGCACTGAGAGACATTGTCCCTGCAAATCCACTTTGCACACACAAAAGCTGCCAGCTAGACATGGCCCAGATGCATGGATGCCCTCCTCCATGTCTATAGCATTGTAGATGGGGAGGCCATCCACCCATTACCTGCAGTGTGATGTGCCACACAGGGCCCCGTGCACACAGCTCTGGCATCATTCTCAGGGAGACTTGCAGCCTCTTGGGTAATTGCTCACCTGGCCAATAATAAAAATTGCAGAAACATTGGCACCAAGTTAAAAAAGTTCCTGTCCTTTTAATCCAAACAAAGGATAGAGATTGGAGAAACTCAGCGGGTGAGGCAGCATCTATGGGTCTCGACACGAAACGTCACCTATTCCTTCACTCCATAGATGCTGCCTCACCCGCTGAGTTTCTCCAGCATTTTTGTCTACCTTCCATTTTTCCAGCATCTGCAGTTCTTTCTTAAACAAAGGATAGAGGTTTTTAAGTAATAAATATATTCAGAGGCAGAGAGTATCTCATGTTACAAGCGTATACAATCCCCACATTCTTTACAGTTCCCTTACTCTCCAGTGCTACCGAGATGGGGGGTGGGGAAGGGAAGGGCAGCAGGAATAAATCCGGTTTAAACATTGAAGCAACAAACCAGAGTTGTACGCAGGGTCCTCGGACCCCAAAGCTCACCCATTATTTCTCCGAGAGACTGCAGCCAGCGCAGCATTTGCTGTCGAGATTGAGAGCTCCCAGCAAACTGGGCTATGACTGAAACTGGTTTGTCCTGATTCCTGACAAGTCAAGCACAGTGGTGCTCAAAATAAACTGGACCATCAGCTGAGCTGCCAGCGCGGGCACATGAAGTTAGGGCAAGCTTCATAACTTCACCAATATCACCCTGCTGCCCCCGCTTCAAGCTCCATACTTCACTCTCCTAACATCTCTGTTGCCCTTCCTCTCCAGTTAATCTACATCTCCTTCCCCCACCTCTCCTCTCCACCTCGTCCTCCATGAGCAAGAGCAGTGTGTGTGTGGGAAACCTGGTGTAGCAGCGGTGGGCCGGTGAAGCTGTTGCGTTGTTACATTGTTCCTGGGCCTTGCTAGGGTGACCATTCATAGATCTTGGCACTGGGCCATCAGGGAAGCATCACACTTACTGCTGGACCTCCACAGTTTATGCATCTCATCCTGGACAGAGTCAGCAAAATACTCGAGACCTTCTGTGATCCTCAGTGCTAAAGTTCACACTCTAGTTTGCATCTTTCACATGCTGCGAGTGAAATGAAATTCTATTTTTAATTATTAAATGGGAACCAAAGGGGACTACATTAAAAATGTAGATATAGAATATATATTAAAACATTGGAATATACTTGCTGAAAATGTACCTGAATAAACCAGTGGGATCTTTGTTGCCAGAATATCTCCCAGGGGTTGGTTCAGACAGGTGTTACAGCTCTGGGAGATTGAAGCAGGAGAGGATTTGTGTGTCTCGCTGGTTGTAACCAGCCTCTTGCCACACCTTTGTTTGAGGTTCTCATCTTTGCCTGTTCTTCTCCTCAGATGAGCAACATCAGTGCTGGCAAGAATCACAAGTGTTCACCTGCCGTGTAAACCAGCAAAACCACGTTCTTGTGCTGCAGCGTTACAGGTGAACTGGAAGCAACGGGAGAGCAAAGAGAGAGGGGGCAGAGAGGGGGCAGAGAGAGGGGCAGTGAGAGAGGAACAGAGTATTCCACTGTTGGCCACCTTGTGGAGAATATATGTTTTGTACAATCTGTTCATCTCACACCTTTTCTAATCTTTGTTTACACCAATGCCCATTAATCTCCCCCCCCTCCAGGCCCCTTCCCATTCCAAGCTTTCCCCCCCCCCTCCCCACCTCCTACAAACAGTCTGAAGAATGTCCCAACCCAAACAGCAACTATCCATGTTCCCGTGAGATACTGCTTGACCTGCTGAGTTACTCCAGCACAATGTTTCCTTGTCCGTAAACCAGCGTCTGCAGTTCTTTATGTCTACACAGGCAAGCTTGTGGTCAGCACCAACCCAGTCTCCATATAACGTTCCCAAGGAGAAAAAATGTTCCCAATGTTGGGCGAGTCCAGAACCAGGGGCCACACACAGTCTTAGAATAAAGGGGAGGCCATTTAAGACTGAGGTGAGAAAAAACTTTTTAACCCAGAGAGTTGTGAATTTGTGGAATTCCCTGCCACTGAGGGCAGTGGAGGCAAAATCATTGGATGGATTTAAGAGAGAGTTAGATGGAGCTCTAGGGGCCAGTGGATTCAAGGGATATGGGGAGAAGGCAGGCAGGCGGGTTATTGATTGGGGACGATCAGCCATGATCACATTGAATGGCGGTGCTGGCTTGAAGGGCCGAATGGCCGCCTCCTGCACCTATTTTCTATGTTTCTATGTAATCCACTGGCAGATCAACGAGCCAACATGAGAGACCTTCATCAGATGAGCGGCTCCAGCAGCCAGGCTAGAATAACACACGATCGTCCAGATAACGGCTGGCTCCACCATTTACACGCTGCACATTCACAATGGCTTCCCAACACAGGCACTCAGTTCACAGCCCCACCACAAAGACACAAAAGGAAGCATTAAGGATTCTCTCAAAGACTCATTAATCAAATTGAAATGTCCCCACTGCCTGCATTGTATTTCCGCTGACTGGTTAGCATGCAACAAAAAGCTTTCCACAACCCCTCCCCCAGAGAAGGTGCATCTAGTTAGTGAGTGAGCACCTCTCTGATGCCCACACATGGAGGTCCAGTGCAAATGACCTTTCCCCAGCAATCCCCACACTGACCACATCAACCACGGCACAGCTGCAGGAGAGGCAACCCTTGGCCATTGGGGACTCTGAGAAGGAACATGGGTATTTCCCCTGGTCCTTCCAAAGACGTGTGGTTCAGTGGGTTAACTGGAGACCGTGAATTCCCCTGTCGTGTGGGTGTGGTGTGGATCCATGGGCCGTTGATGGGAATGTGGGAAGAACAGGTTTCAGGGAATATGGTGGTGGTGAGTGGGATAGACCCAATGCGCTGAAATCAACTGATTCTATGCGTGAATATGGATGTAGATGAAGGTATTGGCCAGTCCCTGCTGGTGTGGGCTGTGGGGGTTGCAGACCAACAGTGGCATTCACTGGGGAATCTTCGACTAAGAGAGGTCTGGTTGGTTGAGACATGGTATGGAGAGAATGCCAGAGCTGACCCAGGCTTGGAGTGATGGAGGAGCAGACACAGTGTGTAGGAAGGAACTGCAGATGCTGGCTTACACCAAAGATAGACACAAAGTGTTGGAGTAACTCAGCGGGACGGGCGGCATCACTGGAGAGAAGGAATGGGTGACGTTTCGGGTCGAGACCCAGTTTGACTCACCCAATGTGAGTTGCACTGACCATCCGAGAGAGGAGGAGGAAGAGGAGGGAGGAGAGGAGTGAGAGTGCTGGCCTTGGCTCAACCCACAATCACAATGAATTTAGTTTAGTTTATGTTCATGTCACCTGCACAAGGTGCGGGGAGAAGCATGTTTGTTGCCAGCTATCCAGTCACTAGAAAAACAATATACCATTATAATCAAGTCGCCCACAGTGTACAGATACAGGGCAGAGGGAATAACTTTTAGTGCCAGTAAAGTCTGATTAAAGATAGTCTGCAGGTCTCAACTCAGTCCCTCCCACATCCTTGGACATTGGATTCTCCGCCCCCCCCCCCCCCCCCCCCCCCCCCATTTGTGGCCCGTCCACACCCCTGGATGGATCCCATTCATACCCCCCCCCTCCCCCTCCACCTCCCCCCTGCCCCTCCACCCACCCCCTCCCCCACTTCCCCCCCATGCCCCACGCCCTCTCCACCCGACTTTCCCCCCGCCCCTCCCCCCCCCGCCTCTGATGGCGACAGGAGACCGAGGCAACCCTCCAAACATAGAAATTCCCCCCAGGAGTAGGCCATTCGGCCCTTCCAGCCTGCCCCTCCCCCTCCACACTGCCCCTCCACCACCATCCCGTACCCCTTCTCTCCATACCCTCTGATCCCCTTAGCCACAAGGGCCACTTCTAACTCCCTCTTAAATATAGCCAATGAACTGGCCTCAACTACCCTCTGATGGCAGAGAGTTCCAGAGATTCACCACTCTCTGTGTAAAAAAGTTCTTCTCATCTCGGTTTTAAAATGGGGCGTACCTTATCCTTAAACCAGGGGTTCCCAACGTGGGGTTTACGCCCCACAGGGGGGCAATTGAGCGCGACTGAGGAGGTCTGGGTCCAAATTTTTCGATCACGATTTTTATTTTTTTTGGGATTTTCCATCAGGTAAACATATGTAGTTTATGTTTCAGATGTTATTTTGAGTAAATAATTTTTTTGGGTAAAAAAGGTCTTTATTGTGTAGTCATTACATAATCACCGCACCATCGCTCTTCATGCACGTCGCACGAAGCGCGCGAGGTCATGGGAGAACAGTATTTATTGAATTGGATTTAGAAATGTGATTCAAAGAGCTTTTGCTAAGTTACCCTTATAATATCTATTTCCTCCGTTTTCTCTCAAGGGAAAGCAAGGGGGGGGCATCAGGATTTTAGAGGTGATTAGGTGGTAATTGGCCAAAAAAAGGTTGGGAACCACTGGTTTAAAGGAAACACTGGAAATTGGAGGAACAGCACCTCATATTCCGCCTGGGTTGCTTGCGTCCGGATGGCATGAACATTGAATTCTCCCAATTTTGCTAGCCCTTGCTGTCTCCTCCCCTTCCTTAACCCTCGAGCTGTCTCCTCCCATCCCCCCGCCATCGGGCTCCTCCTCCTCCCTTTTTCCTTCCTTCTCTCCTACCCCCCATCAGTCTGAAGAAGGGTTTCGGCCCGAAACGTCACCTATTTCCTTCGCTCCATAGATGCTGCTGCACCCGCTGAGTTTCTCCAGCATTTTTGTGTACCTTTAAAGGAGATATCACTGGCGCAGTGAAAGAAGTGAACAGTAGATGGAGTTGCTGGCATCTTCCACACACACTTGGTCAATCAGTGGGTCGCTTGGCAGACATGGTGGAGATTCCATCACACAAGTAACCGGGAACAGTGGGCATAGCTCATTGTCCCTTCAATCCAGCCGGCTGTTCAACAGGACACCCATGTACCTCTCCATGCCGGTTCCCCTTAGCCCTCAACTCCCTGCTCTTGCATATAAATGGTCTCCACATACAATATTCCTAATCAGCTGGCTTCCACAACTCCCTGGGGCATAGAAGTTGCACTGATTATTCTAGAGTATTCAATGTTTGGCCCCTTACCCTGAAACTTTAGAGACACAGCATGGAAACAGGCCCTGCAGTCCACACCGACCAGTGATCCCTGCACACTAACACTCTGCTAAACATCAGGGGCCCCTCACAGTTTTACACAAACCAATTCACTCAAAAACCTGCACGTCTTTGGAATGTGGGAGGAAACCGGAGCACCCAGAGAAAACCCACGCGGTCACAGGGAGAACATGAAACTTCGTACAGACAGATCCTGTAGTCAGGATCACGCCTGGGTCTCTGGCGCTGTAAGGCATCAACTCTACCGCTGCTGCAGCGTGTCGCCCCCTATAGTCCCCTCATTCGTGATTCTCCGACTCATGAGCAAGGGTGTGATGTACACAGACAAACAAAGGAGACTTCAAGAGAGGGGGCGGAGAGGGGGGCGGAGAGAGGGGGCAGAGGGGGGGGCGGAGAGAGAGGCGGAGGGAGGGGGCAGGGAGAGGGGGCAGAGAGAGGGACAGAGAGAGGGACAGAGAGAGGGACAGAGAGAGGGACAGAGAGAGGGACAGAGAGAGGGACAGAGAGAGGGACAGAGAGAGGGTCTCAACCTAAAACGTCACCTATTCCTTCACTCCATAGATGCTGCCTCACCTGCTGAGTTTCTCCAGCATTTCTGTGTACCTGGAATGGAATGGTGCCTACACCTACACCTGGAATGGTGCTTACAATTCTGGCCCCTTACCCAGGAAAGGACATAGTAGCAAAAGACAGTAACTGGTCCATTTACAGATAAGACACTATCTTATCACGAGATACTAAACAACGTTTGATTGGTATTCTTTGCAGTTGAGAAGAGTGAGGGGGCGATCTTCTGGAAATGTGATGTCCCAAGGAGATGACAGACATCCTGGCCTCTTTCCCGCTGTGTAATGGCACGGAGCTGGTGCGGGAACACACAGCACAATGCCTTTGTCTTTCATCTGTCTGCACCAAACTTCACAGAATTCTCTTGCTGTCAAATTTAGTTCTTTCTGTTCCGTCATTTCTCCCTTCTCTCTCGGTCTCGGTTTCACTTCTTCTATCCACCTCTGGGCCTCTTGTTCCCCTGCCCATTTTCTCGGTTTCTCGCTCCCTTGTTCAGTTTCGTTGCCTTAGCTCAGTGTTTCTTTTCCAGCCTCATTTCCTGCCCCCCCCCTCCCCACTCTGTACCTATGATGAGAGTACCACCTGGCCGACTGTCCACATATAACACTAACTAACTCATGGGTAGACCAAATTGCTGGAGAAACTCAGCGGGTGCGGCAGCATCTATGGAGCGAAGGAAATAGGCAACGTTTCGGCCGAAACCCTGAAGGAAATAGGCAACGTTTCGGGCTGAAACCCGGAAGGGTTTCGGCCCGAAACGTTGCCTATTTCCTTCGCTCCATAGATCCTGCTGCACCCGCTGAGTTTCTCCAGCAATTTTGTCTACCTTCGATTTTCCAGCATCTGCAGTTCCTTCTTGAACAACTAACTGATGGACCTGCCCCACTTCTCTCCAGCTCTCCACATTTATACACTTTAGGAGGATTTCACCCTCTTCCATTTATGATGAGGGACAATTGACCTTGTTAGAGGTGATCAGGGCAAAGGCACCATAGACATGTGGGAGAACTAGTTATTGTGGTACCTGCGCGACCACATTCCATTTGTGTTCAGACAGAATGGTGAACCTGGCCTTCCTTATCAGCACTGACACATGATGCTGGATACACAAGATCACAGGGCTATGGTGACAACCAAAGATCCTATTAGCGGAGCAAGATAGATCACTCCTGCTAAACTCAATGGGCTGATGTGTAGTACGCAACGGAGCAGAACGTGGACCTTTTTTCCATCCATTTCAGTAACCGGACCCGACCCGGCCCGACTCGCAGTGTAATCAACGTTGCGGGGGAACAGTTTGTGTTGTTAAATTACAATTCTGAAAATGAGGAGAAGATTTTTACCAAATAACTTTTATTTTTACGAGGATGTTTCCGTAACTGGTTTCCGTCTCCGCACGAGTATCTTTGCTCCGCTACGGGATCTTTGGTGCGGAGACGGAAGCCGGTTACGGAAATGGGGCCGAAAATGACCCGTGAATCTGCCCATGGCCGTAGTATGTCTTTTTTGTCAAGTGGACCATCTTGCTCGCTAGAGGATCTTTGGTTACAATGGACAGGGTGTCTTGATAAACATTAGTGACTGGCTGAGGAGCTGTCCATACGATGGGAGAACCATTTCCCCAAACAGGTGGATATGTTCACAATGTTTGCAATCGATCGCCATTATTATCGACAGACACAACTATTATGTTAATATTAATAGACCCAAAATGCTGGAGGAACTCAGCGGGTCAGGCAGCATCTCTGGAGAGAGGGAATAGGTGACGTTTCAGGCCCAGACCCTTCTTCAAAACAAGTCTGAAAAATGGAATCGACCTGAAACGTCACCTTATACTTCTCTCCAGTGATGCTGCCTGACCCACTGTTACTCCGGCCTTTTGTGTCCACCTTTGGTTTAAACCAGCAGCTGCTGTTCCTTCCTACACATTATGTTACTATTATTGGTTTGTTATAAACCGTAAAGTGTAACGTTAGATTGTTCTCTTTGTTGGGAGAGTCTGTGTGAACTTAACGGAGACTTTCTCCCCCCTGCTCATGAACAATAGCCTTTGACGCTTGAAACAGACACGACTCTAGTGATTAAGAGGGAACTTGGTCCACAAAGAAACTCAGCGGGTGCAGCAGCATCTATGGAGCGAAGGAAATAGGCAACGTTTCGGGCCGAAACCCTTCTTCAGACGGATAGGGGGTGGGAGGGAGAAGGAAGGAAAAAGGAGGAGGAGGAGGAGCCCGAGGGCTGAGGGAGAGGTTGGAAGGGGAGGAGACAGCAAGGGTGATCGAGTCTGGGTTACGATGTGGTCGTAGAGTTGGAGGGAAGGGGGAATCACAGAGAGGGATCAGTTAGAGAGAAGGTTGAGGAGAGATGAGGAGAACTTCTTCAAAGTAGGCATACCTTGAGGAGATATCGCAGTGGAGTAGACAAAGAAGGATTTGAGTGATTCTTTGATTGTTCAATTATCCCGACAATCTGCAGGAGTAGGTTCCAAGTTTCTTTGAATTTCAGTGCTGCTTCTCTAACTTAGTTTCAGATTAATTCAAATTAAACCTTTTATTTATACAAAAGCCTTAGTTCCCTTGGGCAGTTCCCAATGACTCAGCAGCTCATCAATCAGTTTTGGCAGAGGTACTGCTGGCCAAGTGGTTGGGAAAGGTAACATGAACACATCAGAGCCCCGCACTAACAGGTGACTCACTGAGCTGGCAACCTGCTAGAGTGGCGCAGCGGGTAGTGTTGCTGCCTCACAGCGCCACAGACAGACCCAGGTTCCATCCCGACCTCTGGTGCTGTCTGTGTGGAGTTCCCACGTTCTCCCTGTGACCACGTGGGTTTTCTCCAGGTCCTCTGGTTTCCTCCCACATCCAAAGACGTGTGGGTTTGAAAGGTGAACTGGCCTCTGTGAATTGCCACTAGTGTGTTAGCAGTGATGATTGGCATAGACTTGGTGAGCCAAGGGGCCAATTCCACAAAACATTCGCTGGTGGGAGACTGAATGTTTGTGAGTTTGCTCCCTCTGCCTCAGGGACTACTGGGTGAATGAGGAACAACATTCATCAGAATACAAAGCACACTCCAGTCCTCGGTGCCAGCGTGTACTATGTATATGACTGACCCCAAATTGCAAAACATTCTTGAATGCAGCATGAAGCCTTTTATCCAAGACAAGGACACACCCAGTTTCTGTTTATGATTGTCAGGAAAGGTCACAGACAGGAATCCTGTTTGTTATTGACTGCCAGGTCTTCACCTCTCATGGGAAAAGCATTTGGTGCAATTTTCAAAAACTCGGGTGATTATTGAGAGAAATACTGGGAAATACAAGCCACATTCCCACAAGTCCGCTCTGCTAATGTGCAGCTGAGCAGTAGTTCCTGATTCTGCCGTTCAAACCTTTCCTTCAGGTTGTCTCTGGCTGAGCAGAGTGTCTCTCGTGTGTTCACAATGTACACATACCCACAACCACGTCAATCAATTAGAACATAGAACAGTACGGCACAGGGACAGGCCCTTCTGCCCACAATGTCTGTACCGAACATGATGCCAAGTTAAACTGATCTCATCGGAGGTACACAAAAAAGCTGGAGAAACTCAGCGGGTGCAGCAGCATCTATGGAGCAAAGGAAATAGGCGACGTTTCGGGCCGAAACCCTTCTTCAGACTGATCGGGGGCGGGGGACAAGAAAGGAAAAAGGAGGAGGAGCCCGAAGGCTGGGGGATGGGAGGAGACAGCAGGGGGACTGAGGAAGGGGAGGAGACAGCAAGGGCTAACAAAATTGGGAGAATTCGATGTTCATGCCCCCAGGATGCAGACTCCCCAAACGGAATATGAGGTGCTGTTCCTCCAATTTCCGGTGCTGCTCGCTGTGGCCATGGAGGAGACCCAGGACAGAGAGGTCGGAGACGGAGTGGGAGGGGGAGTTGAAGTGCTGAGCCACCGGGAGGTCAGCTTGGTTATTGCGGACCGAGCGGAGGTGTTCGGCGAAACGATTGCCCAACCTCCGCTTGGTCTCTCCGATATAAAAACCTCTTAAACACCACTATCGTGTCTGCCTCCACCACCGCTCCAGACCCCACCACTCTGTGTAAGAAAAACTTGCCCCGTACATCTCATTTAAACTTTCCCCTCTCACACCATAGTGCCCTCTAGTCTTTCTTCTCATCTCAGTCCAAAATGGCCAACTATATATATCACAAAACAATGAACATTAGCCCGGGATTCCCAGAAAACAGCTGCTCAAATCAATGTAACACATTAGACTGCTCAGCCTGGCATTAGTAATCAAGGCCTCGACCCAAAACGTCACCTAACTGTTCTGGTTCTGGGTGGGGATGAGGAGGATTGTAAATAGCCTGGTCCATCACGGTTGCTGACCTCCCCACCATCCAACGCATCTACAGCAGTTGCTGCTTCAAAACAGCAGCCAGCATGGTCAGAGATACAAACCACCCTGACCACACTCACATCTCACTCCTGCCAAAAGGGAGGAAGGTGCAAGAGTCTGATCATTGTAATGTCCAGGTTCAGGAGCAGCTTCTTCCCAACAACCATCAGTCTATTAAACACCTGAAACTCATAACATCATAAATGATAGGAATAGAATTAGGCCAATCACCTATCCATGTTCTTCAGAGATGCTGCCTGTCCCATTGAGTTACTCCAGCACTTTGTGTCCTTTTGTATAAACCAGCAACTGCAGTTCCTTGTTCTACATGGTGAATCTTAGTCCCTTGTTCAAACACAAAGCACCAAGGGTTAGCACAGCAACACAGCCAGTCTGTTTAAAGTCAGGGACGGGGAAAGCATTTCATAATATCCATTCAGGACAGAGTGAATAATAACCAGGAAGAAAATGAAAAAAAATAAGCCAAGATAGATTTGTTATGGAAAAACTGTGTTTAACCAATTGTATGGAATGTTTTGATGAGGTAATGTTATCCTATCCATGTACCTGTATAAATGTTTCTTAAACGTTGGGATAGTCCCAGCCTCAATCACCTCCTGTCAGCTTCTTCCATATACCCACCACCCTTTGTGTGAAAAGGTTACCCCTCAGATTCCTATTAAAACCTATGTCCTCTGGTCTTTGATATACCCACTCTGGGCATCTGCTCGATCTATTCCTCTCATGAGGAAGGTGAATAATCCTACAGGGATCAGTTCCAGGGCGTTTCTTTTAAATATAAGAGTCAAGTCAAGAGTCACAAGTGTTTTATTGTCATGTGTCCCGAACGGAACAATGAAATTCTTACTCCACATTATTTCTTAACAATAACTCTACGTTAATGACCTTGACATGTGATGCAAACCACATTTTGCAAATTGGCAGCTGACACAAAACACGGCAAAACTTTATTATGAGATACAAATAAAATACTGATAAGAGACTGGTTAAA
The DNA here is from genome assembly GCF_028641065.1 of Leucoraja erinaceus. Taxonomy (NCBI): domain Eukaryota; kingdom Metazoa; phylum Chordata; class Chondrichthyes; order Rajiformes; family Rajidae; genus Leucoraja; species Leucoraja erinaceus. The sequence continues at coordinate 917,409 of NC_073408.1, read as the reverse complement.
CAGGCAGATGAAGTTCAGTTTGAGAAGTGGGAGGTGCTGCATTTCTGCAGGAAGAATGAGAAAAGGCAACATGGAATAAAGGACTGAAATCCAGACTGAAGAAGTCTCGATCCGAAACGTCACCCATTCCTTCTCTCCAGTGATGCTGCCTGTCCCGCTGAGTTACTCCAGCATTTTGTGTCTTTCTTCTGTTTAAACCAGCATTTGCAGTTCTTTCCTACACATGCTAAAGGGAGTGTAGGAGCAAAGGCCCCTGGTAAATAGAGGCAAATGAAACCCATTGAGATTGCAGAGTGGCTGTGAAACGTGTTAGTGAGGCCATCAATGCTCTGGTCACATAAGAGAAGTCATTTTGAACCTTCAGGGAGATTGGCATGGCCTCCACCGTGGGCCACTACATTGTTGGAAGGAAATGGTGTCAGATTAAATACCGCACAAATTTACAAAAATAGTTCCTGGTATCAGAGGCCAATGACTCTAATGGGACCGAGAATATTTTCTTTTGAGAAGGTCAAAGGAAAATCTGACTTTTCTTTCCTGGAAAGTTAGTCATGTTTTACATTTTACGAGGCTGATATTCATATCTATGTTTCAAAACCTTGTTGAAGTCTGCTCAGTTTCTTTACAAACACCTGTGATCATTTTTGTTGGTTGGCCTTAACTATGCATTAGTTTCGCTCTCATCCTTATTTGCAAATAGTTGTATATATTAGAAGGAGAGAATGAATGAACACCAGCCAGAACATGTTCCTGGTAAAATCCTGGATTAAGCAAATTGTATAGATTTACCTGTTTGACTGGAAGTCAAACTTTGAACGTTTGGCATTAACTTTGTGAAATGTAAAAGCCCTGGACATAGACAATAGGTGCAGGAGGAGGCCATGCGGCCCTTCCAGCCAGCACCGCCATTCAATGTGATCATAGCTGATCATCCCCAATCAGTACCCCATTCCTGCCTTCTCCCCATATCCCCTGACTCCGCTATTTTTAAGAGCCCTATCTAGATTTCTCTTGAAATCATCCAGAGAACCTGCCTCCACCGCTCTCTGAGGCAGAGAATTCCACAGACTCACCACTCTCTGTGAGAACTCTTGGTCCCAAGTCTGGGCAGCCCCAGAAGCAAGAGCCGTGGATGGATTGTAGGGTTCAGGAGAGAAGAACAAAAATAGGGATGGAAAGTTCCTACAGACGTGTAGCGCATGGGAGGCCAGGCTTAGTCCTCTTCCCAACTCTTGGCCCATTGCACGGCAACATATAGTTGTTAAACCGGCCGTCTAGGTACTTTATAAAATGCCAGTAAAGTGGTTTTGTTCCACCACCCTTTCAAGGAATGATGTTCATACAACCACCGCCCATTGAGTGAATTATTGTTGCAACACTGCAATTGTAAATAAGTGTAGGATAGTGTGCGGACTTAGTGGGCCGAATGGTCTATTTCCATGTTGTATCTCTAAGGTCTAAATTCTAAAGGCCTTCCACATCCGGAGCAGGTAAGTATTTTCCCCGGGCATTTCAGACAGTGTGCAGCCACCAACATGTCATCAGATCATTGGATCTAACTGCCTAAACCTGCTCCTTTGTGTTGATGTGTTCGCCTGACATCATGATATGTTATGTTTAATCTGCTCTTGCTCAATACCACAGAGTATTTCTGCCACTGTCATTGTACCTTCTCAGGGCACGTTCTAAAATAAACCCGACATCCTTCACAAACAGACAAAACTCACCAAGCCTTGGTTCATTTCTCACCCCCACCCAAGTTTCAGCTTTCCAGACTGACATAGTCTCACACCCCCAGTCTGTGCTGGACGTGCAGTAACCATCCCATGTTCAATAACATGGCCAGAAGCTGCACTCATATAGGTCAGTGTCCAAGTATCACACCTGCCCAACATCAGCAGAACACCCTGTGATATATATTGAAGAAGGATCTCAACCCGAAACATCACCCATTCCTTCTCTCCAGAGATACTGCCTGTCCTGCTGAGTTACTCCAGCATGTTGTGTCTACCTTCGATTTAAACCAGCATCTGCAGTTCTTTCCCACCCTATTTTACTTACTCCAGTCAAAAATAAGCCATTTGATTTGAGGCAGGTGTTCATAGTCCACAGTTTCCACCACATTGAGGACAGAGGGAGGAGGACAGTCTGATGAAGGGTTTCGGCCCGAAACGTTGCCCATTTCCTTCGCTCCATAGATGCTGCTGCACCCGCTGAGTTTCTCCAGCACTTTTGTCTACATTGAGGACAGATCTTTCTATTCCATTTCTTTGTCAATTGGTTTTGTTTGATTAATAATTTAATGCTTAATTGATTGAATTACAACAAGACAGGTGAGCTGGTTGAGTAAACTAACAACTTGATGAGTTTACCTTGCACTAAACGTTATTCCCTTATCAAGTATCTATA